>NC_056738.1:38886375-39041375 GCF_019279795.1 Protopterus annectens
CTACAGAAACCATTTCTTTGTAGTCACAATTACTGATCTTCTGTTTCTTTTTCCTAAGGATAGCTTTGGATAAAGACTTAGTAGGAATTTGATCCTGGACAAGTGGTCTCTTTCCCTGGCCACCCTAACAATTCTCTCTCTCAGTGTCTCCAGCACCTAAATTGGATAGTTCTCCCCTGACCAGAATGGACACTGGAATATCCAAAGAGGACTTGCCCGAACCCCATCCATAATGGTCATCAAGGCTACAACAGAGAAGTTTGAGGCAATCAGTAAATGGTCTGAGGAACCAACAATGGCTACTGCACAGTCAAATACCAATGGCTAAGGCACTGCTAAGCATGCCCTACAGGCAAGGGCTCATGCTTTAACTGCTTTTTCTTTTTTAGGTACATTGGAGGAAGGGACAGCAGGCCCAGGTTAAGTATCCATGTCATAGCTGAGAAAGAAGTCTGATTCCTGTTCATATATGCTAGGAGGAGCTAGTCAGAAGTTAAACTGCCACCTAGTTCATATAAGCAGTGCACAATCCTTCCCCAAATGTTCAAACCCCAACAGAAAGTTACACAAGCAGTACACAATCAAATCTTGTAGAACTACAGAACAATTGCATCTCTTATTTAAAACTGCTAGAAATAATAAAATAAGTAGGCAGTCCCAAAGTGTACACATTCACCTAAAGAAGAAACACACAATTCCCTGACCAAAATGCAAAATTCAAACATTAAAAACTGCATAAGTGGCTTAAGAATCTGTCTAAAAAAGTCCCTACAGCTCAAACCTACACTGGACACAGAGAAAACAATTCCTAGACTAAAACAGCTGTATTCGAGGAATGTCTACTGATGTTCCTCAAAAGCCATTTTTTTCTTACAGTGATATTCCATATTTGTGACAAAAACTATATATGAATACATATAAATTCAAGAAAAATAGTGTGAAAGAGTTCTCTACAGGGGGCTTAACTGTCTGACAAGAAGGCATAGATCGACTGCTGTTCCTGTTGAGCTCAGAGATGCATCTGCATGAGGTGGCAAGAAAATACTAAAGATTTTTAGTTAGTCTGGCTGTATATATAGCTCTCTACAAAAAGACTTTAGACTACATACAGAAAAATGACTGTGTCGGAGGAGATTAAAGCTTTAGGAAAATATCTGGTTGCCGTATGTTTGGCAGAATAAAAACTCATGGACTACTACAGCAGCAAGAATGAAGAACATCAGATACTAACTAAAGTCTGTACATACTTCCAAGAGCCTTTCCAAAATTAGAATAGACATCAACAGATAGCCACACTATTTAGGAAGCTATGGCTACAACGCCTTGTTTGTAGAAGATTACACTACAACACCGTTCTTCACAGCTCACTGAACAAACATGATATTTAAAAAAAAACAATCGAGAAATCTCTTTGCATTTTTAAGTTTGTGTATTCTTCTTTATTTCACAGTACACATCCAACATTTTTATGTTAATAATAATGATTTTTCTATAGCTACTAAAGGCAGTATCAATATTATCATTCGTAATAGTTTACATATGAATGAGGCAGGAGTTTTGCCTATAAAATTAATGGCTATTAAGATCCCCACAACAACTAATCAACCAACCCAGATATCAAACAAACAAATTAATAAGAAAGCTCTTTATCTCCCTACAGATTTCATTTGCGTTTGAAAAGCTAGTCGGTACAGATGTTTGCAGCTTGTATCAAACAAGACCATAGAAAACAAGCAGAGTGACAGGCTGTATGTGTACTTTATTTATTTATTTATTTATTTAAATTTGTTGACTGGGAGTGTCCGACTGGACGTAGGTCCATTTTCAGCGGAGGCCCGGGGAGAAAAGCTCCACAGTTAAAATAAACAGACAGTATTTACATTGGATTACATAGTGATTAACAATTTACATAGCAATTACTTACAAAATATTTACAGATGAAGAACATAGTACATCAGTAGACAGCTAGAATCTTTATCTGTGAAGTGCATACCAGACATTAACAAATGTTACAAGAAGAAGAAGTTTGTGCTGTATAATAAGTACTGGCTTATGAGCATCTGAGCTTGCTATAATCAAGGTAGTTAGTGGAGTGGAAAGAAAGGTAGTGGTTGGATGGGGTGGATGATATTAGAGTGGGAGTTGCAAGGGCATAGCCAGCATGTTTTTAGTTGCGCTTTTAGTAAAGTTTTGAAGTGGGTGCATGATGGTATGGAGGTAATTGTGGGTGGGAGTGAGTTCCATAATTTGGCTATGGCGCAAGAGAATAGTGCTTCACCAGCAGAGTTATTGGCTTTAGTGATCTGCAAGTGATTTTTGCTGCTGGATCTTAGTGGTCTGGTGGTGCGATAGGGTTGGAGTAGATTCTGGAGGGATGGGACATTTAGTGGATGGTTTACTAGTTTGTGGGCAAGTGAGAGTTGATACCACTGAAGGAGGTGAGGGAGTTCAAGCCAGCCCAGTTCAGCAAGTGAGAGACAATGGTGACTACGGTAGGATGCCCCTGTGGCGAATTTGGCGATTTTGTTGTAGCAGGTCTTTAGCTTGTTTAGATCACATTGCCTTAGGTTGGTATATATTGGAGAGGCATAAAGTAGGGTGGAGATAAGGTGGGAATTTGCTATTGAAATATTTGCTGCTTTGGTGAGAAATTGCTTATTTCTGTATAACACTCCTAGTTTTTTGTGGACTTTTTTTATAGTCATGGATATGTGAATGTCAAATTTTAGTTTATTGTCTATTTCCACTCCTAGCAATTTGGTGTGTTCAGTTGGGTATATAGTGGTGTTGTCTTTTGCCGTGTTGTTAAAGTGAGAGTTGTTTTGAGTATGTTTGGTGGGTTGGAAGATGAGTAGTTTAGTTTTGTTTGGGTTGAGTATTAATCGGGCATCGGATAACCATGTTTCAACAGAGGAAAAGGCTTCCTATGTGACTTTTTGCAGTTTTGGTAGGGACTGGGCTGAGCAGATGATGGTCGAGTCATCTGCATATTGTATGAGTGTGCCATGTTTGGTGGCAGAGGCTAGATTATTGGTGTAAACAGAGAAGAGTAGGAGTCCAAGGATGGATCCTTCGGGAACCCCTATGGAGACAGGTAGTTGGGGAGATATGTCATTCTGCCATACAACGGATTGTTGGCGGTCAGACAGGTAACTCTGAAACCAGTTGGTGACCGATTGTGAGAAGGATAGGTTACTGAGGACAGAGATAAGTTGTTTGTGTGGGACCATGTCAAATGCTTTAGATAGGTCTAGGAAAGTAGCAGAGGAGAGATAGCCATTGCTATCTACACAAAACTACTACAAAAGTACTACAAAAGCTGATGGATATTATCAAAAAGACAACTAACAAGGGTGAAAGTATTGTTATTTTTCTAAGGGGGAAGCATATCAGGTTCTGCTTCTGAATCCTAGAAGAGTATAAAATAAATCATGACAATTACTGTGGGGTTACAATTGTCTAAGGCATAATTCAGAAATCTGACAGTTACAGATCCTATTATACTTACTATGTACTTATCCCTAAAGTACCTAAGTGTATATGAAGTCCCCCAGGATGTCCTATTACCTCAAATAAAGGTATCCTTACTAAAAATCTGCACAAATTATTAGACAAATATTTGAAATCAACAGTTCATAGGTGTGTACTATGCTAATGGCCCTGAAGCCTTTACAAGCGTAACCCATAGAAGTGCCCTGGCATCATGCCATCCAGTGTTAGTTCTCAGTGCCTCTATCAAGTAGATCCACTGGAGTGATCCCTGGGGTGAACCTTTTATTTCCCATCCACTCACCAAGATTTCTCTTGAAGAGGGCCAGTGAGATGCTCTACTTGACATGTATGGGAAGTTTATTACAGAGCATGGGCAGTCTCTGGATTATGAACCTGTCCCTGCACCATATTCCACTAATTGTGGTAATGAGGTTGAGGTCTCTAGAGTGTGTGTTGCAGAGGAATTGGGATTTCTTTAGATGTAGCATTTCTAACAGAGCTGGGTCAGGCATGGCTTTGTAAGTCAAGCAGAGATCGCCTCTTAGTAGACAATATGAGGCAGAGAATAGCTGGAGTTTTTTGAGTCTGTCCATGTAGGACATGTTTAAGGCCTAGGATCCACTTCATGGGGTACTTTTGTGGCCTTTCCAGCTGTTGCATGTGTCTAGTGAGGTACATGCCAAATGGGGCTAAATGGTAGAACCAGCCCACACACACACAGAGGATATGGTTCTCACACATTTACACACAGTTGCCAGTATTGAGATTAGAACCCCTACCTATCTAGTTATTTTTATTATAGTGCTATGTAGTTTCGCATGTGCCATGGATCAAAAATCCATGTCACATATTTGGTATATGTGCCACACAACTCAGATGATGGGTGACTTATTCTGAGAGGATTTGTTTAATTTATACATCCTTTAAGCATGAGCTAGATTTGATTGTTGTAGTAAGCTCTAAAAATTGCTTGCCTTAATGCATGCAGTCTTAATAATAAATGGACCAGTCTTGAAGCATGGCTGGTACAAGAAAATCCCAATATTAACCAGTCCTAGATCTGGTGGCAGTGTTTCAATTCTAATCAAAAGGAATAGCTCAATTACGGTGGTGGATTGCTATAATTTTCATACTCCAGATGATAGAGTCCCAACTGGGTACTTTTACATATCACATTAGGTGCACATACTCACATGTGGATTGCTGCAGTTTACATCCCCCATCCTCCTCTTTCTCTCTTTTATATACAACTCTACAACATATTTTCCCATATGTATATAACAACACAGTTATTCTTAGTGATTTTTATAACAATCTCATTGGGAAAGGCTCTCTGCTTCTAAGCAAAATGTTGCAGCAATTTAGCCTGGCCAAAATAAATTTAGCTCCTACTCAAACCAATAAAAGAACTGGCTATAGCTCCACACTTGACCTAATAAAAACCAACATACAAAACAGGTGCATTCCCACTGAAATACTCCTCAATGCTCTGACTGACCACTCATCCATTAAAATCATTTGGTCATTCAGAACATACAACAAAACTCCTCAAATAATTGATGGAAGATATTTTCCCTGATAATAAACAACCAAATCGCAACACCCAGCTCAGTGCTATAGATTAGACTGACATGTATGTCAAGTCTGAACCCATCTCTTCTTTAAAATTTTTTAATACAAAACTGACCACAATTCTGGTTATACTGCACCTCCTTACAAAAAAGTCTTAGATGGCAGTGTTGTCCATGGCTTTCAGTGGATATTAGAAACAAAATGAAATCTAAAGATTTAGCCTGGAAGAACTGGAAAAGGAACTCCAACAATAGTTGCATCAAACTTTTCTGAGTTTAAGGAAAGAAACAAGAATTGCAACAAATACTACAAATACCACGTACCTTAGAAGGAAACAGGAAGCAAACTAGTCTAGACCTGATCAGTCTGAGAAAGAAATAAAATGCTTAACGAAGACATTAAATAACTTTTCAGCTACCAAGAATGAACCCTTAAGATTGAATCCTTCCACTTTTGCCAGTGATAATGCTTACTTTTTGCAGTCCATCATAACCAACATAACTAAAGCCTTGCCAACAACTTACGCCCCCACCAGTGAAGGACAAGAACCTTCATCCCTGACCTATACCCTCTAATCTCTTATGCAGCAACTTTGCACTCCTCTGAAATTTCAGTAAAACAGACCAAGTCCCTGCTTTACAAACTAAACAATTCAGGATCTAAATCCAGCAATCTTCACCCCCACCTTCCTATAGCTTGCAGCTGAAAAAAAATGCTAAACCCCTTACTAATCTCTTTAACCTCTCCCTCACCTCAGACACTGTCCCACCAGCATTCAAGCATGCAGTTATAATCCCTCTACCCAAAGTCACTTTTCCTAATGGGTTAATGGATTACAGTCCTACTTCTAACCTGTGCCCTATTATCAAAATATTTAAAAAAACTTTTATGCAAGCAACTACTTAAGCACATTAACAGCTACGGCCTGTTATGTGATGCACATCATGGCTTTTCACAATACCTTCAGTACCTTTACTGCCCTGGTAATGGCCACTGATACCATTTATTGCAACCTGAATGAGGGGCTTACTACTGCAGGCCTCTTTGTTGTTATAACAAGGGCTTTTGAAATGGTCAAACACACCCTTCTTCTCAACAAACTCAAAGATTCAGCTTTGGAGACAGTTTCAGCTGGTTAAAAGACAGAACATTCCAAATTCACAGCAGTGTCTTTGTCCTCTACTGCTCATAATACAGGTGTACCGCAAGGGTCTGTGCTAGGTCCTCTTCTCTTCTCTTATTTTTATTAATGATTTCCCCCTAGAATTACCACATCTTAAATTAATAATGTATGCAGATAGCATGCTGCTCCTGCAATCAAGTACTAGCCACTCGGACTTGCAAAGCAAGTTGGAGAACAATTTTGCTCAGTTATGCAACTGGTCAACTACTGATTAACCCCAAGAAAATAAATGTCATGGTCTTTTCCTCAGCCAAGAAATTGCCCACTATTCCTCCTATTCTCCTAACAGATCTTAATGGGAACAGAACATCTTTTAACACTGAACAGAAGTACCTGGGACTAATGTTCAAGTCTACCCTTTCTTTTACTACACACACAGACTTTGTAACTAATAAATTCCTTGCCTCAATGAAAGCTATGTTACACAATCAGTCACCTCCTTTCACATGCTGCTTGCAGGGCCTTTGCTAAAAATATTTAATACCCAAGCTTGAAAATGGCATTCCTTTTCTTGTTATGCATTCAGCCACAATACAGAATACACATTGCTGAGAATAAAATCTGCAGAGTCATTCTATCAGCAGACTCACAGATATACTATTGCAGTTTAATAAAAAAATTCCAAATGTTTTTCAGTGCCTCATAGGGCCACTTTTCTTCTAAGTACTCTTAATTTACACAAGCAATAATGCTTGGCAGGATGTGTGTTAATGTGCAATTAACACCCACCCAGGGGTGTTATGAGGCCCTATGCCACAGGAGGAGGTCCTCATCACCCTTAGAAGGGTGTTAATTACACATTAACACACTCCCTGGAGGGCATTATTGTTCTTACAGAATGGGCTCTCTGTAAAATTGTTGTGTTTTACTTACTTACTTTATTACTATATATTTTTTAATATATTTTTGATGAAAACAGTTCCTCCACCTAATGTTTCAAACTTGCTGTTAATGGTGTTGGAGGAAGCATTTTACATCCAAAATATAACACTTTAAAAAATAACCAGGTATTTTTTTTTTGTCCCTTACTCCTAAACTGGTTCGTACATTTGAGTTTCAGACTTTTATTTCCTTCATAAAATTCATGCTAACACAAATCCTTTACTTAAAAAAAAATGTAACTTTATAATAGCAATAATTAAAATCTGTTTCTATTTAGAGCCTTTGTTCCCCCCTTTATTTTAGGCTTTATCCAAATTTCTTCAGCTGAAAGGTTCAGAGGTATGCAAACCTCTAACTGGTGCTGCTGTCAGTATTCATCTCACTCGCGCTCTCTCTCTCTCTTACACACATACATACACACACACACACACACACACACACACACACACACACACACACACACACACACACACACACACACACACACACACACACCTCTGCTTCAGAAAATGCATGCTAACAGAAACCATATTATCCTAGCAACTTTCTAAGTTTATAAATTTAAAATCTGTCCCTATTTTCGGTCTTTTGTTCCCCCGTTTTGTGTCTCTGTCCAGATTACTTGTGCTAAGAGGTTGACAAGTACTACTGCCAGTGGAAACTTCGATCTCTCTCACTCTCATACATATACATATACATATATATATATATATATATATATATATATATATATATATATATATATATACACACACACACACACACACACACACACACACACACACACACACACTTTTTTATTTTAATTTTTTTCTTCTTTATTTTACACTCGCTAAACAGCTAAAGCACTGCTTGGTATGCATAAAATAATGGCAGACATTAGTTTTTTTCTGTCCAAGCTGCACGGCAGCATGCTGCCGTGAAGCAGTGGACTTGTTTTTCAGTGGGCATTACTTGTATATTAATACCCTGCTGGAGAATGTTCATTCTCCAATCAGGGTACTGATATACAGTTCACCTGTTCTCTAAAATTAAATCACCGTCACTGCTCCTTTCCTCTTTAAGACTGGAACAACCTTTGCAAGACAACCCTTATGTACTTGGAAGTACACCCTCCATTTAAAACTGCTGTAGGTGAGACAGCCTTCTCTAGACTGGGACCTGCTACCTGGAACCACCTACCTACAAACATCAAAGGTCTACAAACCATTAAAAGCTTCAAAGATGCACTTAAATAACATCTGTTTAATGAATCTACCTAAAACTGCTACCATGACAATGGTTAGATAACTTGCTATCCCATATCATGAATGCTAAAATATATTTATTAAAACTTTTCTCAGCCTCTTAATGTGGCATTTTATATGCAAATATTTCACAGGTATATAGGACTTTATGTTTTATATGTATGCTTGCACTGCATGTTATAGACATCTTAACTTGCATTTTGTATAATTTGTTTTTAAAGCATTCGGAATGGATCTTTTAACGTTACTCTGTCTAAATTCAATCTTACTATGTTCTGAATGTTGCTATATATTAATTTTGTACAAAATATTGTTGGTTTAAAGACCATGATGGCTTTCTGCTTTTTGAGATTGGGTCGTGGCTGAAAAGTGTCAATAGACCAGTCCACTTACCCAATGAACGAATAGTAAATAAATAAAATAGTTGCAAATCTACATTTTAAAGGATCCAAGGATGGCTATGGGTTTGACTCATCAGAATTCTGCTTAAATCAAAATTATTTTATTTTTGATAGTGAATACCGTTTGCATAACATTGGTATGACAATGGCGCAGCATTTAACTTACCTATGTTAATATCATTATGTTAGTACTTGCAAATGTGCAAGGATGGAATTCAGAAAGGTTTACCACACTGGCAAAGCCTTAGATCAACTGTTTTGCCCATCATAGTAAGCCTTTCCAGTTCTTAGACTATGTTACTGCTGAGGTCTTCTTGTGGAGGGTAGCCTCAGGCAGAGATGAATGATAATATGCCAGTTTACAGAAGCAGCTAAGGCTAATTAGTCATGTGATCTCCTCCAGAAAAGATAGCAGCTCACAATTTGCTTGATCTAGTGATTCCTGGCAAGTAAAGTTTTGGTGTTGGAGAAAAAGTGACTAGTATAAAAACAACATGGCAGTTGCCCATTTATTCATAAGGAAGTACCTGTGGTTTGGATATGTTCAAAAAAGACGTGGGGTGGAGGGGTCTGTCAGTGTATGTATGTATATATGTATGTATATATATATGTATGCAAGTGTGTGTGTGTGTGTACTTCTGCCTGTAGGGGCACTTATGAAGCTGTGTGTATATCTCTGCCTGGGTGATCACACTGGGGTTAAGTATGGAATTGAGAATGTTCATCGTGTTTCACTGCTGCAGTCATTGCACTTGGGTTATCCTGCCGTCAGGCGGTCCCGCAGACGGCCAGAGTTCCAAAGTCTTGGTCCGGCATCAGTTGCTGTCGCTTCTTCCCTGACGTCAGTGCGCCAGGGTTATATAAGATGCAGCCGACGCCATCTTCTTCAGTTTTTCTTGCCGCGCACTACCGGAAGCAAAGCAGTTCGCAAGTGCCGGTCGGCTGACTCCTGAGACTTTCAAATTCGAATTTCAAAACCGAAGTCTTCAATAAAGCTAAGTACCCCGTTGGGGAAACTTTTTCTTACCTCAGACCGATGTCAGTAAAAGTTAATAATTGCATTTCTTGTGGGAAGCAAATACCTCATAAGGATTTTCATTCTTTCTGTATTCCATTCCTAGGCCCAGACCACGACGTCACTAGTTGTCAGTTTTGTGCTAGATTTAACAAGCGCACTATTAAACGTCGGTTTGATTTTGCTCGCCATTACTTTGCTCGAAGGTTCAATTATACCATGCAGTCGGAACAACTGATGACCGGAATACACAAAAAATGCAAAGACAAAGATAAGGACAGGCATCCGAGGTCCAAAACTGATGATGAAGCCTCTTCTAGGCCAGTCGCCAGTTTGCCGGTTCTCAGTGAGGCGCATTTGCTGCCCCTGACACCCGCTACCTCAGAGCCACAGACCACCTCCGACTCCCATGTGGAGATTGCTAGGCCATGGGAAATTCAAGGTATTGGGCCTACGAAAATTAACCCCTCAGATGGGTCCGGAGCCGCTGAGCAGGCATCGGCTTCTGAGGGTGTTTTCAGACCTTCACAGCTTACCATCAAAACAACAACCAAGGCTAAAACTCTATTAAAGACAAATCAAGCAAACACGAAGACCTACTGTATAAGCGCTCCTTCCCTCAAAAAATAAACAGTAATAAAATCCAAATAGTCCAATGGGAGAAGGAACGGCCAAGCGACATAAACTTGTGCTAAAGTACAAAAAACGAAAAACTGCAACGTATAAAATCAAACACTGTGTTTATTCACGAGGTAAGCGCTTTCACAATATTTGCTTCATCAGACCTTTAATACACTGAACAACAATTAGGTCGATATATACTTATTCAAAATTCAAGTGGACCAATCACAGATAAAAAAACGGACAAAAAACAATCAAGGACATAATCAACTACAACTGGAAACTACCTCACTCTCTAAAACAATAAACTCTATACAACATACAAAATATGTAAAACAAAAACAAAAAATATAAAATATATATTAATAAAAACGCAATAGAAATACAAGAGAAACACACAATAAAAAATAAATTTAAAATCAAGAATTCATTAAGGAACACTTCTCTTCTTCAATAAGGGTTTAATACTGGCTCGTTCATTGAGCCCTTTACCTTTGTAAGCTCTAAGCCTAATCATCCAGTTATTTTCTTTAAACTCAGTATGGTTCCTAATATCTCCCTGTCTAATCGTGGGTGTTACAACATCAATGGCTCTAAATAAAAATATGTGTTCTAAGCCACATTTCTTAACATGCTTAGAAAGGGCACTGTGGTCAGTTCCTTTTTGTGTGTGGTAAATATGTTCCCTCATACGCTCTCTTAACGATCTATTCGTTTTTCCAACATAAAACGAAGAACAGAGCCCACATTCCGCTAAGTAGACTACATTCATGCTGCCACAGTCAGCATTAGTCCTGGACACAAACCTTGTACCAGTATCTGGATGTTCAAAAAAATCAGATTCATTAATGAACCCACAAAAATTACACATACCACATGGTCGTATCCTACCTATCTGTACCAACTCACTTGAATTACTGCTACTACTGCATAATAGCCTCTTAAGATTTTTGGTGTTCCTATAACAAAACTTTGGCGCCTCACCAACAATCTCTCCAATATGGGAATCAACTTGTAAAATAGGCCAATATAAACTAAAAATATCTCTAAGGGCTTGATAGTCTCTAGTATAGAATAAAGGTATCTTAATCTGCTTCATGGCTCTACCACTATTATTTAATTCAGACCTCACATTGGGACCAAAATAAGGGGCTGCTACACTGTCCCTAAGTGAGTCTAAATCTGACCAACAGCTAGAGATCTCATGTTGATTATACTCTCGCTCTATCAGTCTCTGTGTGAGGGAATCCTTCTCCAACTGAAAGCCTTCAGACATAGGGTTCAGTCTAGAGGCTCGAAAGCCCTGGCCATGGGTAAGGTTCTGAAAAACATAATTAGGATGCATACTTGTCCTATGCAACAATGTGTTCCTAAAACATGCCTTCCGGAACACCCCAGTATTAATAATAGGTCCTGGGAGCTTTTCTATAAACAACTCCAAATATTCAATTCTTGTCGCTGAAAAGGACATAGTAAACTTCAAATGCTCACAAAGAGCATTCATATTTACATGAAATGAATTCAACTCTTGAATACTACCTCTCCACAGAAAAAACAAATCGTCAACAAATTGACGATAAAAAAGAACATGAGTTATAAACTCTTGCATTTTAGACAACACCACATTCTCCCAATGAGCCAGGAGTATATTGGCGTAGCTATTGACACATGAGGTACCCATAGCTACGCCGTGTTTCTGGATATAAAACCTGTCATGGAATGTGAAAATATTGTTCTTTAAAATTAATTCTAAGAAAAAACAAAGCAAACCTATAAGGTTCATATCATAACTACTATGTAACTCCAGATACTCATGTATATAATCAATGCCTAAATCATTCGGTATCATGGTGAAGAGGGACTGAACGTCCATGGTAACAAAGACTATTTCCTCCACATCTCTCATAGAATTAATACAGTCATACAAATCCAACAAGAACTGTTTGGAGTCTTGAAGTACAACTTTGTTCATACTAATAACAGGTCTTAAATGTTTCTCAATAAAAATCGACAATGGTTCTGTACTCCACCCACCACCTGAAACTATCGGGCGCATCGGGGGATTCTCCAAATTCTTATGGATTTTCGGAAGTCCCTGTATCATGGGAATTAATGGGTCAGAGACGTTAAAGAACTTACAAGTCTCTTCAGAAACCAACCCCAACTGAAAGGCCTCAACAACCGATGTCCGAATAAGTCTGATCACATCACAGACATTGTCTGCATTGATTTCCTGATAAAATTTGTGATCATTCAACATTGCTATCATGGTATCACCATATTGTGCATAATCCATAACAACATCCGAGCCAGCTTTGTCGGCTGGTCTCACAATGATGCTAGAATTAGCTCTAATCTCTTCCAGAGCTTTCCTTTCACTAAAAGTTAAATTGTATCTTAAACCATCTCTGTATCTACCCAAACTTCCTTCATAATATAAAAATAATTTATCTTCTGTCAGTTTCATATATGCTTCTATCAAAGTATGATTGATAGGGACATATGTACTTAACGTTTTGAAACAGAACCCTGGACGATTAACATTACTAACAGAATTTTCAACCTTAGAATTGCCATATAGAAGTTCTAACATTACACTTCTACAGAACATTTTCAAATCTAATACAGTATCAGTCAATTTACTATTCGTGGAAGGAATAAAAGTGAGGTCTTTACACAACAACTTCAACTCAGATGTACGCAATGTATGAGTTGAAATATTGACAACTAAAGACATCACATCTTCCCCCATATTTTCTTTAATGTTTGGGTCTGTTGATGTTCCCCAGACAATTTCCTCTTCTGGCGCCCCCTGCTCATGGACCTGTTCCTTCTCCCAAGAACCTGGGGGCGAACGGGTAAGGGAAAAGGGAGGTCTCCCAAGTGGTTACCAGTCAAGGGAACACTGGAAACAACAGATTGTTGATCAGCAATATTACGTGACTTAGGGCGAACAACCCTTTCATTAGATCTCCTATTACTAGCAACATTATTATCAACAATTACATTCGGAAATAAGTTCCGTTCTTCACGACCTGAAACATTATCATTACCAACAGTAATCACTTTAGTCAAAGAGTCAGAGTTATTCACAGTCACTGTTTCCCCCAAAGAAACCTTGGAGTTAGCGGAATCAATGGTTGCAGTTAACAACACCTCATCGGAAGTAGCAACTGAGCCATTCCTAGACGGTTTACCAACTGAGTTCACAGTTACAGTCTGAGGCTGTGCAGCCAAACTCATGGCTACCTCATTCTTCTGATTATTGGCAGTTCTCTCGCCCCTGGAGCTGTCTCTCGGTCGAGTAAGAGGATTAGTCCGTGGCCAAAAAAACACATGTCCAACACTAAAATCAGTAGTGTCCCTCAGAATTTTAATGCGTTTCTGTGCAGACAATTTCCTTTCAAGCACAGCTACCCCATCAAGCATACTCTCCAGTAAGGGACTCAAAACCTCACTGGGAAAACTCAGAAACAAGCGCTCTTGCTGCTGTTTCAATTCTGTTCTTAACTTGTCTTCGTCAGGACCAAAGAAATCATTTAGTAACAACATGTACTTCGCACTCACCTCCAGGTTCAAACGCTGCCACCTAACCAACAACTCCGGGTACAGCGAACCTTGTGTAGGCATATTAAGAATGCGAAGTCCACAAGGAATAATCTTGTGCTCAAGACAGTATTCAAAATGTTGGCGTTGAAGTTGTAACCTTTTTAACTGCATGAAGTTGTGCTCAACGGAAGCCAAATGCCATTGCAATTCCTCTATATCATACCTCGGTTGTCCGACGTCAGCGTCAACCATCGGATTAGCATCCAAACACCATGGTAACACCCTGTTACGATCCAAATATGATGAAAAACGTTTCTGTAGACCAATAGGAGCTTTCAAACTAACAGGATGCAAATTATCTCGATCATCAGTAATGGTGTTGCCACAAACAACCCCATTAACAGCGCCATCAACACTATCTCTATTCAGAGTTTGTAAACCCACCTCAATACGCTTATTGGGAACATAGTCCAACTCTACAGGTATGTCAGCTATGTTGCAGTGGGTCATAATGTATAAAATAATAATAATAATAATGAAAAATCAAGCAAACATGAAGACCCACTGTATAAGCGCTCCTTCCCTCAAAAAATAAATAGTAATAAAATCCAAATAGTCCAATGGGAGAAGGAACAGCTAAGCGACATAAACTTGTGCTAAAGTACAAAAAAACGAAAAACTGCAACGTATAAAATCAAACACTGTGTTTATTCACGAGGTAGGCGCTTTCACAATTCTTGCTTCATCAGACCTTTAATACACTGAACAACAATTAGGTCTATATATACTTATTCAAAATTCAAGTGGACCAATCACAGATAAAAAAACGGACAAAAAACAATCAAGGACATAATCAACTACAATTGGAAACTTCCTCACTCTCTAAAACAATAAACTCTATACAACATACAAAATATGTAAAACAAAAACAAAAAATATAAAATATATATTAATAAAAACACAATAGAAATACAAGAGAAACACACAATAAAAAATAAACTTAAAATCAAGAATTCATTTAGGAACCCTTCTCTTCTTCAATAAGGGTTTAATACTGGCTCGTTCATTGAGCCCTTTACCTTTGTAAGCTCTAAGCCTAATCATCCATTTATTTTCTTTAAACTCAGTATGGTTCCTAATATCTCCCTGTGTAATCGTGGGTGTTACAACATCAATGGCTCTAAATAAAAATATGTGTTCTAAGCCACATTTCTTAACATGCTTAGAAAGGGCACTGTGGTCAGTTCCTTTTCGTGTGTGGTAAATATGTTCCCTCATACGGTCTCTTAACGATCTATTCGTTTTTCCAACATAAAACGAAGAACAGAGCCCACATTCCGCTAAGTAGACTACATTCATGCTGCCACAGTCAGCATTAGTCCTGAACACAAACCTTCTACCAGTATCTGGATGTTCAAAAAAATCAGATTCATTAATGAACCCACAAAAATTACACATACCACATGGTCGTATCCTACCTATCTGTACCAACTCACTTGAATTACTGCTACTACTGCATAATAGCCTCTTAAGATTTTTGGTGTTCCTATAATAAAACTTTGGCGCCTCACCAACAATCTCTCCAATATGGGAATCAACTATTAAATAGGCCAATATAAACTAAAAATATCTCTAAGGGCTTGATAGTCTCTTGTATAGAATAAAGGTATCTTAACCTGCTTCATGGCTCTACCACTATTATTTAATTCAGACCTCACATTGGGACCAAAATAAAGGGCTGCTACACTGTCCCTAAGTGAGTCTAAATCTGACCAACA
The DNA here is from genome assembly GCF_019279795.1 of Protopterus annectens. Classification (NCBI taxonomy): domain Eukaryota; kingdom Metazoa; phylum Chordata; order Ceratodontiformes; family Protopteridae; genus Protopterus; species Protopterus annectens. The sequence continues at coordinate 38,902,116 of NC_056738.1, forward strand.
GCTAGAGATCTCATGTTGATTATACCCTCACTCTATCAGTCTCTGTGTGAGGGAATCCTTCTCCAACTGAAAGCCTTCAGACATAGGGTTCAGTCTAGAGGCTCGAATGCCCTGGCCACGGATAAGGTTCTGAAAAACATAATTAGGATGCATACTTGTCCTATGCAACAATGTGTTCCTAAACCATGTCTTCCGGAACACCCCAGTATTAATAATAGGTCCTGGGAGCTTCTCTATAAACAACTCCAAATATTCAATTCTTGTCGCTGAAAAGGACATAGTAAACTTCAAATGCTCACAAAGAGCATTCATATTTACATGAAATTAATTCAACTCTTGAATACTACCTCTCCACAGAAAAAACAAATCGTCAACAAATCGACGATAAAAAAGAACATGAGTTATAAACTGTTGCATTTTAAACAACACCACATTCTCCCAATGAGCCAGGAACATATTGGCGTAGCTATTGGCACATGAGGTGCCCATAGCTACGCCGTATTTCTGGATATAAAACCTGTCATGGAATGTGAAAATATTGTTCTGTAAAATTAATTCTAAGAAAAAAACAAAGCAAACCTATAAGGTTCATATCATAACTACTATGTAACTTACTCATGTATATAATCAATGCCTAAATCATTCGGTATCATGGTGAAGATGGACTGCACGTCCATGGTAACAAAGACTATGTCCTCCACATCTCTCATAGAATTAATACAGTCATACAAATCCAACAAGAACTGTTTGGAGTCTTGAAGTACAACTTTGTTCATACTAATAACAGGTCTTAAATGTTTCTCAATAAAAATCGACAATGGTTCTGTACTCCACCCACCAACTGAAACTATCGGGCGCATCGGGGGATTCTCCAAATTCTTATGGATTTTCGGAAGTCCCTGTATCATGGGAATTAATGGGTCAGAGACGTTAAAGAACTTACAAGTCTCTTCAGAAACCAACCCCAACTGAAAGGCCTCAACAACTGATGTCCGAATAAGTCTGATCATATCACAGACATTGTCTGCATTGATTTCCTGATAAAATTTGTGATCATTCAACATTGCTATCATGGTATCACCATATTGTGCATAATCCATAACAACAACCGAGCCACCTTTGTTGGCTGGTCTCACAATGATGCTAGAATTAGCTCTAATCTCTTCCAGAGCTTTCCTTTCACTAAAAGTTAAATTGTATCTTAAACCATCTCTGTATCTACCCAAACTTCCTTCATAATATAAAAATAATTTATCTTCTGTCAGTTTCATATATGCTTCTGTCAAAGGATGATTGATAGGGACATATGTACTTAACGTTTTGAAACAGAACCCTGGACGATTAACATTACTAACAGAATTTTCAACCTTAGAATTGCCATATAGAAGTTCTAACATTACACTTCTACAGAACATTTTCAAATCTAATACAGTATCAGTCAATTTACTATTCATGGAAGGAATAAAAGTGAGGCCTTTACACAACAACTTCAACTCAGATGGACTCAACAACAACCCTTTCATTAGAATGAGGTAGCCATGAGTTTGGCTGCACAGCCTCAGACTGTAACTGTGAACTCAGTTGGTAAACCGTCTAGGAATGGCTCGGTTGCTACTTCGGATGAGGTGCTGTTAACTGCAACCATTGATTCCGCTAACCCCAAAGTTTCTTTGGGGGAAACAGTGACTGTGAATAACTCTGACTCTTTGACTAAAGTGATTACTGTTGGTAATGATAATGTTTCAGGTCGTGAAGAACGGAACTTATTTCCGAATGTAATTGTTGATAATAATGTTGCTAGTAATAGGAGATCTAATGAAAGGGTTGTTCGCCCTAAGTCACGTAATATTGCTGATCAACAATCTGTTGTTTCCAGTGTTCCCTTGACTGGTAACCACTTGGGAGACCTCCCTTTTCCCTTACCCGTTCGCCCCCAGGGTCTTGGGAGAAGGAACAGGTCCATGAGCAGGGGGCATCAGAAGAGGAAATTGTCTGGGGAACATCAACAGACCCAAACATTAAAGAAAATATGGGGGAAGATGTGATGTCTTTAGTTGTCAATATTTCAACTCATACATTGAGTCCATCTGAGTTGAACTTGTTGTGTAAAGGCCTCACTTTTATTCCTTCCACGAATAGTAAATTGACTGATACTGTATTAGATTTGAAAATGTTCTGTAGAAGTGTAATGTTAGAACTTCTATATGGCAATTCTAAGGTTGAAAATTCTGCCAGTAATGTTAATCGTCCAGGGTTCTGTTTCAAAACGTTAAGTACATATGTCCCTATCAATCATCCTTTGATAGAAGCATATATGAACTTGACAGAAGATAAATTATTTTTATATTATGAAGGAAGTTTGGGTAGATACAGAGATGGTTTAAGATACAATTTAACTTTTAGTGAAAGGAAAGCTCTGGAAGAGATTAGAGCTAATTCTAGCATCATTGTGAGACCAGCCGACAAAGCTGGCTCGGTTGTTGTTATGGATTATGCACAATATGGTGATACCATGATAGCAATGTTGAATGATCACAAATTTTATCAGGAAGTCAATGCAGACAATGTCTGTGATGTGATCAGACTTATTCGGACATCGGTTGTTGAGGCCTTTCAGTTGGGGTTGGTTTCTGAAGGGACTTGTAAGTTCTTTAACGTCTCTGACCCATTAATTCCCATGATACAGGGACTTCCGAAAATCCATAAGAATTTGGAGAATCCCCCGATGCGCCCGATAGTTTCAGGTGGTGGGTGGAGTACAGAACCATTGTCTATTTTTATTGAGAAACATTTAAGACCTGTTATTAGTATGAACAAAGTTGTACTTCAAGACTCCAAACAGTTCTTGTTGGATTTGTATGACTGTATTAATTCTATGAGAGATGTGGAGGACATAGTCTTTGTTACCATGGACGTTCAGTCCCTCTTCACCATGATACCGAATGATTTAGGCATTGATTATATACATGAGTATCTGGAGTTACATAGTAGTTATGATATGAACCTTATAGGTTTGCTTTGTTTTTTCTTAGAATTAATTTTACAGAACAATATTTTCACATTCCATGACAGGTTTTATATCCAGAAACACGGCGTAGATATGGGCACCTCATGTGCCAATAGCTACGCCAATATGTTCCTGGCTCATTGGGAGAATGTGGTGTTGTTTAAAATGCAACAGTTTATAACACATGTTCTTTTTTATCGTGGATTTGTTGACGATTTGTTTTTTCTGTGGAGAGGTAGTATTCAAGTGCTGAATTCATTTCATGTAAATATGAATGCTCTTTGTGAGCATTTGAAGTTTACTATGTCCTTTTCAGTGACAAGAATTGAATATTTGGAGTTGTTTATAGAGAAGCTCCCAGGACCTATTATTAATACTGGGGTGTTCCGGAAGACATGTTTTAGGAACACATTGTTCCATAGTACAAGTATGCATCCTAATTATGTTTTTCGGAACCTTATCCGTGGCCAGGGCATTCGAGCCTCTAGACTGAACCCTATGTCTGAAGGCTTTCAGTTGGAGAAGGATTCCCTCACACAGAGACTGATAGAGCGAGGGTATAATCAACATGAGATCTCTAGCTGTTGGTCAGATTTAGACTCACTTAGGGACAGTGTAGCAGCCCCTTATTTTGGTCCCAATGTGAGGTCTGAATTAAATAATAGTGGTAGAGCCATGAAGCAGATTAAGATACCTTTATTCTATACTAGAGACTATCAAGCCCTTAGAGATATTTTTAGTTTATATTGGCCTATTTTACAAGTTGATTCCCATATTGGAGAGATTGTTGGTGAGGCACCAAAGTTTTGTTATAGGAACACCAAAAATCTTAAGAGGCTATTATGCAATAGTAGCAGTAATTCAAGTGAGTTGGTAGAGATAGGTAGGACACGACCATGTGGTATGTGTAATTTTTGTGGATTCATTAATGAATCTGATTTTTTTGAACATCCAGATACTGGTAGAAGGTTTGTGTTCAAGACTAATGCTGACTGTGGCAGCATGAATGTAGTCTACTTAGCGGAATGTGGGCTCTGTTCTTCATTTTATGTTGGAAAAACGAATAGATCGTTAAGAGAGCGTATGAGGGAACATATTTACCACACACAAAAAGGAACTGACCACAGTGCCCTTTCTAAGCATGTTAAGAAATGTGGCTTAGAACACATATTTTTATTTAGAGCCATTGATGTTGTAACACCCACGATAAGACAGGGAGATATTAGGAACCATACTGAGTTTAAAGAAAATAAATGGATGATTAGGCTTAGAGCTGACAAAGGTAAAGGGCTCAATGAACGAGCCAGTATTAAACCCTTATTGAAGAAGAGAAGGGTTCCTAAATGAATTCTTGATTTTAAGTTTATTTTTTATTGTGTGTTTCTCTTGTATTTCTGTTGCGTTTTTATTAATATATATTTTATATTTTTTGTTTTTGTTTTACATATTTTGTATGTTGTATAGAGTTTATTGTTTTAGAGAGTGAGGTAGTTTCCAGTTGTAGTTGATTATGTCCTTGATTGTTTTTTGTCCGTTTTTTATCTGTGATTGGTCCACTTGAATTTTGAATAAGTATATATAGACCTAATTGTTGTTCAGTGTATTAAAGGTCTGATGAAGCAAGTATTGTGAAAGCGATTACCTCGTGAATAAACACAGTGTTTGATTTTATATGTTGCAGTTTTTCGTTTTTTGTACTTTAGCACAAGTTGATTCTATTAAAGACAAAGAAACACGTACAGCATTCGCCTGGACAGGCATCCATGCCTAAAAAACAGATGCTCAAAATGGCCAAAGACCTAATTATTCTGATCAGGGGTTCCCATCCCCCTCCTGATAAAAGGCCTAGGCAGGATACAGACTATGATTCCTCTGACCAGGTTTCCATTTCTTCTGATACCTCTTCCGACCAGGGATACTCTTTACCCCCCCCCCCATGAGGACTCTGATGCTGAAGAATCTATCCCTTCAGCCTCTCCTCCTGAGGATTACTACTTTGGGGAAACTTTACATACCATGAGGAAGCATTTCCATTGGGAGAGCCAGGATTATTCGGAATCCAAGAAAAGGCTCAGAGATTTTCTTTTATTGCCTCAGCACAGGCCCCTTGCTATTCCGCCTTTGTTAGACATTGTGGATGATGTGTTCTCTGAATCTAGTTTAACCCCTGATTCTTTACCCCCTGAACCAGCCAAGCCAGATAGGTACTACTGAGTCCCTGACTCTCAGAAATGTCTTTATAAAAACCCTGCTGCTGACCCAGAAACTATTTCACAGGGTCCCAAAGGGGTAAAGGCTTCCACTGCTAAAAATCCAGTTCCCTCTGACAGGGATTCAAGAGCATTAGATAGATGGGGGAAGAAAGTTTACACTTCTGCAACTTTAGCAGTAAGGGCTTTAAATTGCCAGTTCCACATGCTTAAATACCAACAATATTTAATGTCTCTGTTAAAACAGAAAATGCTTACAAGCTCAGAAAGTCGGCCAAAGTAATGACTACAAGGAGATGCAGGATTTATTGCATGCAGCTGAACAAGTGGGAAAACATACTCTGCAATGTGGTTTTGATTCATTAGAGGCTTCTTGTAGAGCCGCAGTTACAGGATCTGTGATTCAAAGGCATGCTTGGTTAAAAGAACAAGGTTTACCTGATCATGTTAAGGCAAAATTATTGGATGCTCCTTTACAGCATGATATCTTGTTTGGTGTTAAGGCAGAGGAGGTATTAAAGAAAATGGAGGATAAGGCAAATTCTATGCAAACAGTGAAGGATTTCTTACAGGTACAGCCATCTCGATTTAGCAGAAATTGGCCTTCTAAAAATTGGTCCTTTCCAGTGTCAGACAGACCACAAAGAGGCAGATACAGATGCCCAAGAGGCAGATCTCAGCCCCAAGGTTCTTACAGACCACGACAGTGGGGTGCTTCTACCTCAAAAGGAGGAGAAGACAAGTCACAGCCTTATAGGAAACAGTCCCAATGACTTCCCCCTTCACATGCCAAGCACTTACCTTTTGGCAGCTCCCTTAGGGGGAAAACTAGCTCTTTTTTTCACAGAATTGGCATATAATCACCCAAGACAAATGAGTTCTGGACATTGTGTCTCAAGGTTACAGATTCCACTTTCACACTCTACCAAGGCCAAAAGGAATGCCAGACCTGCCACTAAATCAATGGGCAGAGGCACAAAAACAAATTACAGCCCTCATGGACATGAGAGCTATTCAAAAAGTGCCACAACAGGAACAAGGACAAGGATTTTACTCAAGACTTTTCCTGGTCCCCAGAAAAGGACAAAGCCTGGAGACCCATACTGGACCTATCTACTCTAAATACTTACCTGGATGTTCCAAAATTCAAAATGTTGACACTAGAGCAACTTCTTCCCATGCTGGGCAAGAAGGCTTGGTTTGTTACTTTGGACCTCAAAGAGGCATACCTGCATGTCCCAATCAGACAAAATTGCAGAAGATACCTCAGATTCATAGCTGGCACAATGCATTACCAATTCTCTGCACTGCCCTTTGGCTTATCTACTGCGCCCAGGGTCTTCACAAAATGCCTGGCACCAGTAATTGCATTTTGTAGACAAAAAGGAATTCAAATATATCCATACTTGGACGACTGCCTTATTCAAGCAGAGAGCAAGGACATTCTTCTAAAGCATCTGGCATTTGTAAAAAAGTTATTAAGTTGCCTAGGGTACACAGTAAAAGAAAAGAAGTCAAAACTAGTGCCCTCACAAGAGATAATATTCCTGGGTGCCAGCTTAAATACAATGGCCCAGATGGCTTATCTCACGCCAGACAAACAAAGGCAACTGACTCAGTACTTTCAATTGATGGCAACAAAAACCCAAATGGGGTTCATGGCGTCCTGCATACTACTAATACCATATGCCAGACTGCATATGAGGAAATTACAATGGTACCTAAAAAGTGTTTGAACTCAACACTGTCACAGTTTGGAAACAGTAATACCACTTATTCCCTGCCTACAACAGGAGTTTCGATGGTGGGCACAGGCATGTCACCACAACAAGGGACAGCCTTTCACTTTACCCACAGCCAGGCAGACACTAACAACAGATGCTTTGGATTACACCTGGGGAGCACATATGGCAGGAAAATGTATTCAGGGCAAGTGGGCCGCAGACCAAATGCATCTTCACATCAATCAAAAAGAGATGCTAGCTGTACAAAATGACCTAACTGCTTTCAAGGACCTTCTGCATCCAGGACAACTATTACTAAAGACGGACAACAGCACAGTTATGTGGTACATAAACAAGCAGGGGGGCACTCATTCCTATCCCCTCTGTAGACAAGCCATGACTTTGTGGAACACAGCACTGACCTATCAAGTTCATCTGCAAGCACAATTCTTGCCAGGAAAGAAAAATACTCTGGCAGACGACTTAAGCAGAAACATCATGGATCCTCATGAGTGTTAATAAAATCCACATGTATTCAGCATGGTAACACAAAAATGGGGGTGCCCAGACATAGATCTTTTTGCCTCCCCTCTGAACTGCCAACTACAGAAATTCTGCACAAGGTCTTACCACACACAAGCATCGAAAGTGGATGCTCTCTCGTTCAGCTGGAAAACCCTAAAAGTTTATGCCTTCCCACCACTTCCTCTTCTTTCAAAGGTACTCCTAAAAGCCAGACAAGAAAGGCCAACAATGATCCTGATTGCCCCAGACTGGCCACGCCAGCACTGGTACCCAATCTTAAAGAACTTGGCTCAAGGCCCAGCATGGATTCTACCTCAAATTCCTCATCTTCTGATCAACAAAACAATCAGATCCTGCACAGCCAGCTCAAAACCTTAAACCTGGCTGCATGGCAGATTACTTAGCCAAACAGCCAAACCCTCTCTCTAAAGCTGTTATGGATGTCATTTTGGATGCCAGGAGGCCCAGCACCAGGAAATCCTATTCAGAAAAGTGGAAGAGATTCTGCGCCTGGATCCAGGCTCAAAGCTTTGACCCTCTTGTCCCAAATATTCCTCAGATATTACAATACTTAACTGAGATGCTGGACAAAGGCCTATCCTTTTCATCCATTAAGATCCACGCCTCAGCCATCTCAGCTCATTACAACACAGATCCTCCTATTTTCTCTCATCCATTGCTAAAGCAGTACCTCAGAGGGGCTAAAAATATAAGACCGCCCCGAAGAGCACCAACACCAACTTGGGACCTCAACTTTGTCTTGGAAAAACTAACTTTACCTCCTTCTGAGCCAGCCAATTCAGCAGAATTAAAATATGTGTCATGGAAAACTGCTCTGCTTCTGGCAATAACCGCAGCACGAAGAGTCTCAGAGTTACAGGCACTAATGGCAGTGGAACCTTTCATCATTTTTCATCAGGACAGGGTTTCTTTAAAACAAATCCTACATTTATGCCAAAGGTGGTATCCAGTGTGGCTCTTAACCAAACTATTCACTTGCCAACATTTTATCCAAATCCCCAGAATAAAGGGGAGAGACTTCTGCACTCATTGGACATACACAGGCAGTTATGCTTCTACTTGGAGAAAACAAAAGCTTTCAGGAAAACTGAGCAACTGTTTGTAGCATATGCTGCAGGATCACAGGGAAAGGCTATTTCAAAGCAGACCATTTCAAAGTGGATAGGACACTGTATCCATTTCTGCAACACATAGCATGAAAAACTGTACCTAGCAACATTAGGCCACATTCAACCAGGGCAACAGCCACTTCAACTGCCTACCTTAGAGGAGTACCTACCACGGATATTTTGGAAGCTGCAACTTGGAGTTCAGTGCATACCTTTACCAAGCATTACCACTTGCCTCTTTACTCTAAATCCAGAGCTGGCTTTGCCACTGCAGTGCTGCAGGACCTCATAGCCACCCCGAATCCTTTATAGACCCAGCCACCCAACCTCAGCTTTGGGATTCAACCCAAGTGTAATGACTGCAGCAGTGAAACACAATGAACATGGTACAGTTTTGTACCTACCATAAATGTAGATGTTCGAGTGTATTCACTGCTGCAGCCCAGGTTAACCCTCCATCCCCTCTTTCTTAGCTGGGACTTTTCTATACCTTTCTACCCTATCCAACCTATGTGGTGTATTTGCTTGTATCTGAAGGTATTGTTTTTATTTTTTATGTATCTTTTATTAGCAATATGTATTGCCTACCTATTTGGGGGCACCTGACATCTGGGGCAAGAAAAACTGAAGAAGATGGCGTCGGCTGCATCTTATATACCCCTGGCACACTGACGTCAGGGAAGAAGTGACAGCAACCGACTCCGGACCAAGACTTTGGAACTCTGGCCGACTGCAGGACCGCCTGACGGCAGGATAACCCAAGTGTAATGACTGCAGCAGTGAATACACTCGAACATCCACATTTATGGTAGGTACAAAACTGTACTGTCTGGATGCTTCTGGTGGAGCATGCACATGGGTGAATAGGTGAGTGTTTCTGTGACTCTGACCAGCCATGGAAGGGCTTGACGGTTGATAGGTAGATGTGTTTATATGAATTTCTTGGAAAGTTTGTGCATGTGTTTGTTTGTGTGTGTGTGGGGGGGCTCCTTTGCCAATATGATTCCTTGGCTGCTAGAGAGAATATTAGCACAGTCAGATATGACAAGGCTAGTATAGGTTTAGGCTCATGTGAGATTCAGAGACATGCTAATGAACTGAGAGTGAGGTCTTCTCTAGCTGACATGCATTGAGCAACTACTGTGAGTGGTGGGCCAATCCATTATATCTGAATACTAATATTCTTTAGAAATCATTAATTTACCATATATACTCAATATTTTGTAGTTCATATTCATGTACTTATTCAGGTACTAAATGGGTAGGTTTTGCAAGAAAAGTTCAGCTTAAATTTCTCCTTTGGATGTCTTGCTTGGTTAGTTTAACTAAGATGTAATCAGGAAATTCAAGCACCTAATAATGGAACCATTCACAATAAATGCATTGTTATTATATATATTTACTTATTGACCAAGTAGAACAATACAATTATAATTATGTTTTCTCACACTTTCCTCTTGGGTGTTGTGTAAATGGAATGTAAATTCTTAAGCTAGCTTTTTACACTAGCCTTTTTAATTATATTTGTTCACTTATATTAATAGAAGCTTGTTTCAGATTAAATCAAACATATTCATCACTGGTTGCTTTGTTACTTCACTGGATAATGAGTGTTAACATATCTGTGATTTTATTTCTTTGATGGTATTTGTATCAGAGGCAGTACAGTGTATAACTGAATGGAATTTCTCCTGAATTTCTTCCTTTTGTAAAACTGAACAGGAAACTATATTCCCCATAGAGTCACTGGTTCACCTCCTTTCATTGTTGTAGGCCAAATGAAATGGGTGATTGTGCCTCTATACTAGTAGTGCATCACATAAAAGTAAGGCTTATAGGAAACAGTCTGAGTTAGCAAGCATGGTATAAAACCATAGCAAATAAATAAAAATGTAGTATCCTTGGGTGTTACAGAACACTGTCCATGTCACCTGTACTGCATGCAAGCTTTCTCACTAGTCTATTACAAAAGAAAAATGGAAACAGTACCATTTTATGGAAGTTTTCAGTTGCCTAGGTACTGACTGGGATAACTAGCATATTAGCAATAAATATTCTTTATTACCATTTTATAAACAAAAATAACTTTGTACAGATTGCTCATAATCTAACAAGAATGGCATATTAGATTTTATACTAACAAAAAATTATATCCAATTGTTCACATCCTGTGGCCCTACCCTCAATATTAAATATAGAAAGTAGTACAATTATATTTAATTTAATAATCATAACTTATAAAATGGGAAGAGCCTCAACCTTTTTATACTTTGCTCAAGACAGTAATGAAACAAATGCATTTTCTAGACTAAGACAAAGTCTTCAATGACCCACACATAACAGCTCAAGATGCTTTTAATAGTATCTGTGTAGTGCATGGACCTGTTCTAAACAGTTGCCTGGTATAACAGTTAAGGTTTTTATCTCATAGACACAAGGTACTGGGCTTGATTTTGACCTCAGGTTTTTGACTAGGTTTAAAATGGCCCCCTCAGGGCAGTTAGCCTAGCATTCACCTATGAACTCATGAACCTCTTTTGCAGAATTACAGCATCAATAAACTATATGACAGGAAAATATATACTGCACTATTTTTAAAATTGATCCTAAGTATGAAAACAAATCACAGTTAAAACTGGACTGGTGCATTGATGGTAAATCACGTGATGGGTCACATGACGTACTGTACCTTTTTATATGTAAGCAAAGTATATGTTTCACGGTCTAATGAAGTCTGGGTGATGAACGGACTTTTATGTAAGTTGGTTATAAACGTTTTACTTTTCATTTTCTTTATTAACTCAGCAAATGAATGAAGCACTATGCAGATAAAAAGGCCATCATCCTTTAAGTCACAGTTAAAATTCTAAACTCTTTGCAGCTGTTGAACTTAGCCACCATCTTCTTTCTTTTACTGCGGAATCATTTTTCATCTTATCAGTGTTACCATTCACACTACTTGCAACACTGGTTCTTCAGGGCAGTTTAGCAGAAAACTGGAAGCAGTGGTTTCAGAAATTCATTCTGTATACTACTATTGCTGGTATGGCTGAAGAAAACAAGGAGGAGGAAGTTGAAGTACTGGTTTTACCTGTTATCAGAAAAGTGAATTCATTTAATCTTACTAAAGATCAACAAATGGAGTTAGTTATCATTAGAAACAAGACAAAGCACTATTTTATGATAACCATTTGAAAGGCCATGAGCAGCATTAGTGAGTCCTGTAATGTTGAGACTGAATGGCTGAAAAATCTAGACTTGTATATTAAGTCTGGGATTGCCATTTCTTGGACTATTACCCTTTCTCCAAAATGGAGATCTTGGAGTTGGTATATATTAATTTCTATTTGGGGGTACGGGGAGGGGAATTGGCCCCCTGAAAAAAAAGACATTTATAGGAGAAGAATGATGTTTGATATTTTTTGTTCATCTAAAGTTTTGGTCTTTTTTTGGCATTTCAGGACTCTCCATTTCATGTTCTGTTATTTCAATAGTGAGACATATTTTTTGTGGAAAACTTAATTATGCCAACATTAGAAGAAGATGATGCTCAGTAATTAATAGTTAAGATAGTGGGAGGAGATGAAATAAAAATGGTGATATATAAACCAATCTGCAGGGAAGTCTCCAGGAACAGACAGTATTCCTGTGGTGGTTTGGAAGTTAGGAGGGAAGAAAGAGATAAAACATCTGGAAGATGGTGTTTAATAGTATTTTAAAAGGAGGAGTAGCACCAGCATCTTTGAAAAGCTGTGGTGGCTTTATTACCCACAGAGAGAAAAAAAAACTGTCAGGCCCAGCCTCATATAGACCTAGTTCAATTTTAAACCATTTTTATAAAGTATGGCAAAGAATGGTGAAGGTGTTGCCAAAATTGATAGATATGGATCAATGTGGTTTTGTGGCAGGGAGGCAAACATTTGACAACATTAATAGAACAATGATGATCCAGGGAGAAGCAGAATGTAAGACAATAACACTGTTGTTAGTGGGTCTTGATGCAGAGAAAGCATTTAACAGAGTAAATTGGGATCTTATGAGTAGGGCAATGGAAACATTTGCATACCTTTATGCAATAATAAGCTTAATTAGGACATATGAAGGGTTGGAGGCAAGAATTAAAGTGGGAGGGTTCCTTTCCAATAAGTTGTGTTTGAAAAGATTAATTAGGCAGAGGTATTCTCTTTCCCCTTTTTTATATGCTTCATATTTGGAGTCATTTGCAAAGAAAATAAGGTATACATAAATTCAGGAATATAATTGGTATGGTAATCAAGAAAAGTTGGCTTTATTTGCAGATGATTATTTTGTACTTGATAAATCCAGGGAAGGACATCTCGGTGCTGTGGAACATTCTGAGACAGTTTCAGGCTATAAAATTTATGAAGATAAAACAAAGGCTGTAGCTGAAATTATAAACCCATTCATGACTTGGCTCAGCAATACCCATATTTATAGGGACATGATAGGATGAATTATTTAAAAGTATGGATTAAAAAGGATTCTGTTCTGGCAGCTAAGGATATGTAGGAAGAGACTAAACAAAAATGAATTAAAAAAACAAGAAACTGGAAACACTTGTTTACGGATATGGATAGTAAGATATAAGCAGTGAAAATGTTTTTAGACCCTTTAGTTTTAAATATAGTTCAGGCATATTTTTACCAACCAGAGGAAAAGTTGTGGACAGTAATTAATAAAGAATTGAAGGAATTTATCTAGGAGGGAAACAGGGCAAGAGTTAAATGGAATAAGTCGATCCTCCCAATAGAACATGGAAGTTTAAAATTACCTGATTTGATGGGATATTTTAGAGCTACACAGTCAAGACTCATATACATAATATAATCAAAAGGTTATAATTCAAAGTGGAAAGGTATGATGATGAAGTGGGGGAAGGGAGTTCAAGAAATAAGGAGGGAGTGAGATTTTGGATGCAGATCCTTAAGGAGAATAATAACTACCATACAGAATATTATATTCATAAACTTGAAGAAAGTACTCCAAGAACTTAGCCAACACATGAATGGAGACAGGTGATTCTGCCAAGAAGGGGGACAGAAAACAGACAAGACAGGGCTGGAATTTACTGCAGAAAACTGGCCAAGGAAGCAAGGTATTGGAGACAAATAACTAGAGAGGAAAAGATAACAGAGTGGGGTGAGGCTAATAAGACATTTGGACTGCAGGCTACAGACTGCCTTCCCTGTCAGGCATTGATATCAGAGTATAGGCAAAGAGAAACGGATATGGGAATCCAGAGTGAGACCTGCTCTAGAACTGCTCTGAAAAGCAATTTACAAATAAACAATGGGAGAATATATGTATGACTCAAGTATGCAACAAAGTCCAGAAGGTTTGCAATTTTTGTTTGGAAGTGTTTGCACAGACATTTTTATATCCCAAGCAAACTTTACACAATGTTTCCTCTGGTAGACAGCAAATGATGGTAGTGTGACAGGGAAAAAAACAGACAAATGGAAACGAGGTTTTGGGAGTGTAATCAAATTCTTTATAGAGTACTCTTTCAAACATATTGCAACAGCAAATGTTTTAACTAAGAAAATTATTCTTTTGAGCTGGGACACGTGCCTTATTATGTTTAAATTCTCGTGGCTGCCAAAAAAAAACAATAACTAGAAAATGGAAATAAATCAAAATCTAAACCAACTTTATTTAAATTACTGAATATTGCAAAAGAGATAAAATAATTGGAGGAGAGATTTTCAGAAAAGGAAAGGAACAAATTACATAGAAATAAATGGAATTTGTGGGAATAATATATGCAGAATAATGTTCCGATGGAGTGAGGTTTAAGGAAGGATGGAAATGAGTGATTTATGTAACACTGAACTGAAAGACAGCTGCAATGTATAATGTGTGTAAATGGAAAAATGTTAATCTGGTTTGTTTCCTTTTTTTTTAATTAATGTGTGTGTGCCTATGTCTTACGTGATATTTTAATAAAGGTGTTAAAATAGTGAGCCATACTTTAAGCCTAAAAGGAACTTAGTTAGGTTTTTTAGTTATTACTAAACTAACAACCCCAGGGGGCTCTTTTGACCCTATCCATACTTCCTAAATGCATCTAACACATTTTGATACCCTCTGGTTATTTTAAGGGGTATATTTAGTTTTGATCATGGGTGGTCAAGCATTTACAGGCAACCAAAATATACTATTTCTTGGAACTGAGTTTTAGTTGTGACTCTGGCACCAGTTATTAATGTAGTGTCAGGCCATCTTGAAGGGTATTTACGTTCTTGGGGGATTCTACGATTGTATCAGGCTTGCAATCATCTGCAAACTTGGTCAGGTAGATGCCCTTGACAATGGCCTTAACTTCAGAGAAGATGATGCCAAAAAGGAATGGCCCCAGCACTGAGCTTGGAGGGACTCCTCTAGAGACTGGCCTCTTTGTGAAGACAGGCCTCCCTATCCTAACATCCTGAATCCTATCTGTGAGGCAGCTAGCTATATATACTATCCAGAGGCAATGACTCTGAAATACGTTATGCTATTGTTTTAAAAAATAGATATTTGCATTATTCATTTCCATATGCATGTACCAATTATATAAGTGTTTTTATGTATGTAGCATATCAGATATAAACATTTCAGGCATGAGCAATGTTGTCCTTCTAGCCTGCCAATATACCAAAACAGTCATTCCCATAACAAGTGTCCGAGCTGTTTTTAAAAATATCTGAACTTGTGTTTACTTTAATATAATTTGATAGTCTATTCCAGGTTTTAGCCACTCTCTCTCAGAGAACTAATTAGTATATCTCTCATTCCTAGTCTCCTACACAGCTTGTCTGATACTTCTGCACTACTCTTTGATGACCCCGATCACTCTCATAGATAGTGGTCTCTAAATGCCCTATATACCTAAATAAGGTCTCCTCTTAAATAATTATTTATGAGATACTGTACAAATTCAGCCACTTTAATCCTTTATAATAATTTAAACTTTCATATCAATGGATGCCATTGGTATATTGTTGTTGTTGTACTCTTTGTAATGTACTCATGCTCATTTTCTTATAAGGCTTCCATATTATTATTCCCCACTCTGGTTTGGATCTAATGCAACTTATAAACAACAATGTCTTTATTTCTGATTTATCAAACTTTATCAATATTTTTATGCAGCCTATAGTTTTAACTATCATTAACCAACTGGTTGATATGATCAGGAAAAAAATTAAAGCTGGGTCTATCTATATACCCAGCTCCCTAACTGAACTCACTGTTTCAATTACTGGGTATTGTTTAAACACTCACCCTTCCATCTATGTCTCCCAAATATTATATGCTTAATTTCTGATTTATCAGTATATTCTCCTCTGCCAAAATAGTCATGTTGTTTAGTTGACATGCACTGTGCATAAAAGATAAAATCAGTTTTCCAAATTTAAAGAAATCTGTATACATACTGTAAAATAATAAGAATGATACAACATGAACAAGTATGGGCCTATGACAAAACCCTTTGAGATATCCTGAATGCAACATAGAATTTCACCTGCGCAATTGCTATATGATACTTTTCATGTCCAATTTGTAAGTCATTGCTATACATCTTAATAATATTACATTAACGCCTAGTTGTTTGAATTTACTGAGCAGTATTTTGTGCATAATGTTATCAAAAGGCGAAGCTTGGTCTACATAAATTACAACACAATGCACTTTTTCATTTATTGATAGTATTATTATAGAACATCATGTTATAGGTAATTTGAGAACTATTTTCAATATTAGCATGCAGATAAATGATTTCAAGTCCTATTTTTACCAATTCTGGCAGTAATTTATCAAAAATAATCTTCTCCCTTATTTGTTTTCATAAGAAAGTAGATATATGGATGTGTATGATTCTTGATTTGTCCTAGCCCCCTTTCTCTTAAAGATGGGTTTAACAAGTACGTGTCTCCAACCTCTTCATACATAAACGACCTAGTGAATAGCAGATGTAGTGATACTGTATGTTCACATTAATTAATAATAATGACCTGAGAACATTTTATATATTTCCTTCTTGTGCTTTGCTTAGGTCTAGTTTACATAGTATTTTTGAACATAATCTAATTTAATTTAGTATCTCAAGTTACCTGGATATTGCAGTGCAGGTTATTTCCCCATTTGATTCACCAAACTGTTTTGCATACAGCTTTGTAAGTATACTTACAATCTGTTGTGCTTGAAAATAAGTTTTAGAATCTAGAGCCAGTTTATCAATTTGTACATCTCTACTCCTACATTTTATATAACTTTAAAGTGGTTTATTATTATGTTTAATAGCTTTCTATACATGTTCTTTAACTTTTTCTCCGATCTTGTCTCACACTGTGTTTAACTTGTCTATCCACTTTTTTTTCTTTTTTCAGTATTCAAAGTCATAGCTTGTAGATCAGGGCATGTGTATGTACCTTTAAGAAGCATTTCCAGATGTAACACATGCATATAAATACTGAGCATGTGCAGGCAGCAGTGCCATTTTGACAGAGCAGCCAGAGTGTTAACATGTATGAGTGTGCTAGTCAGTGTAGTAGTCAGTCTGTTTATAAGTTTATTTAAGTTTAAGTTACACAGCCTCATTCCTGATGTGTTTGTGTGTAATAAAGCTACTTGAACTGAATCCACAACTATTTGTCTGTTTTATCCTGACCAGACAAGCTACATGGTGTCTGAAGCGGGATTAGAACAGCAACTTCTTCGAGACATGAGGTGCAGAGTTGAAGGTGAAGGCAGACTAAGCAGGTTGAGTGAAACAGAGCACAGACAAATGAAAAAGGGCCAGAAATGAGCTAAAGGTAAAGAAAACTACACAAATTATTTATATTGCAAAGAAAATGAAATTTTGCATTTATAAGGTACAAAATGCATTATTAATCAAATGAGTAACGCAAAACATATTATTAAGCAAACAAAAGACACAAACTGCATTATTAATTACACAAAATGTCCAAAATAACAATATTTGATAAAACTAGTAAAACTATTCATATAGGGCTCAGAATTACCTTTGGTTTGCATAATGAGCATGTTTAAAGTAAAATGGGCACAAGAAAAGTATATTGAGCATGATAAGAGATTAAAAGGGCATAACGAGTACAATAAAAAGGCATATTATGCTTAAACAGCAAGGTGATTGCATGTTTTTTAGTAAAAAAACATGTTTGGGCACAAACTACTATTTAATTTAAAATTAAGCAAAGACACAGAGATTTGTCAAATCCATGAGGTCATTGAAAGGCACACAAGTATGCTTACAAAATGATAAAAGCATAGTTTCAGCAGCCTCTAGTGCAAATGTAGATAAGGTTACCATACGTCCGGGTTTCCCTGAACACATCCTCTTTTTTGGGATCCTGTCCGGGCGGTTTTTGAAAATTCTGCAATCACAGAATTTTCAAAAAACAGACATCCCTATTTCGGAGTCTTTCCTCCGCTTTGTTTTTTTTTTTTTGATTGGCTCGGTATACGAGCCAATCAAAAAGCGGAGCTCTGTTCAATGCGGAACTGCTTGATGTTCCGTACTGAACAGAAGAGGGTCCGCTGTGCGAGGTTATGATTGGCTCTTATACCAGTATACGAGCCAATCAAAAAGTGGAGCTCTGTTCAATGCGGAACTGCTTGATGTTCCGCATTGAAGAGAAGAGGGCCTGCTGTGTGAGGTTTTGATTGGCTCGTATACCGGCATATGGGCCAATCAAAAATCCCCAAACACGGAGCTACTTGTCTTTAATTCAGAAATGCATTAAAGACAAAAGGAAAGACATTCCTTTTTTTTTTTTTTGCTCTTCAGCTCTAAGAGGACGAAAAAATATGTGCTTATTTTTTCATCCTCTTTTACATACAACCAAATATGGTAACCCTAAATGTAGACCGCATGCAACATGTGTCAAGCAGAAACAGGCCTAAGCACATGGCAGCACCAACCCCTGTGGGTGTGGCAAGGAAAGCTCGGAGCTTTCTAGCAAGTTCCAAGACTAGTTCAGTAAAAGGAGCATGATCAGTACAGTATAAGAGTGAGTCAGCAAAACCCAAGTTAAGTTTTATTGTTAGCTGTCATAACTGTGGAGCCAACCGTCATGAGTCTAGAAGAGAGAAGTGCTTAGCATTTAGTCAATGCCACAAGTGTAATAAATGGAATAATTTTCAAACGTTTTGTAAATCAAGCAAGCCTCATTCAGTTATTAAGAAAGGTCACTCAAAAAAGCAGTTTGATCATGTAGAGAGCTGCAACCCTAATTTCTATGTAGATTGTGTATCAGTGATCGGTGAAAAGGTTAATGCAGTAGATTTTTTGGCAAAGAATGAGGTATTTTGTACTGTCCTAACCAATGCTAAAGCCCACAGAGCTCAAAGCAGACACTGGTTCAAAGTGTAAAGTGATGTCAGCACAAACATTTGCTAATGTGAGGGCTGGTGAGCAACTTAATTTGGGCAATTCTGTGAAGCTTGTTGTTTATGGAGGTGAAAAAATTCAAACCAAAGGCTCAGTAATGCTTTCATGCTATTCGTCTGGGAACAGTTACAGCTTGCAACTTTATGTAGTCAGAAGACCTGTGCAGTCATTAGGTCTCAAGACAGTTAGAGACTGAAACTGTTTTCTTTTACCAAAGATGTCCGTCATGTAAGCACATGTCCCAGTTCCAGTTTCAGTGATGCTATTTTCTCAAAGTATGCTAATGTTTTCAATGACAAGCTACGCAAACTTCCAGTTGTGCACTCCATGAAAACAGACCCAGAGGTCAGTCCAGTGGTCAGACCAGCAAGAAGAGTTCCAACAGCTAGGCAGGACAAAGTCAAGATCCAGTTAGACAAAATGATGCAGCAAGGTGTGATTTGTCTAGTCACAGACCCAACTGAGTGGGTGTCTTCCATGGTAGCTGCTCATAAGAAAAACTCAGGTGAAATCAGAATATGCATTGACTCAAGAGACTTGAATAAGGCATTAAAAAGACCTCATCATCCTATGCATATAGTCGAGGAGATTGCCACCCTCATGCCAAATGCCACTGTTTTTTCTGTCTTAGATGTAAAGAGTTAATTTTGGCAAGTAATGCTTGATCGCAAATCTTTACTACTGACTACATTCAGTACCCAATTTGGTAGATAACAGATTCCTCAGGATGCCTTTTGGATTAAATTCTGCTAGTGAAGTCTTTCAGCGTGCAATGGAGCAAATTTTTTCAGGATACCCATGTACAATAATAGTTGATGATTTACTAGTTTGAGGTAATGGTAAAGCAGAGCATGACAGAAACCTCAGGAAAGTTCTGGGCAAAGCGCGTGAAGTGAATTTAAAGCTCAATACTCTGAAATCCTAATTCAGATGATCAGAAGTTACTTATGTAGGTCATTTACTTACCAATATAGGCTTATGACCAGAGCCTTCTAAACAAGTATACAAAATACAAGATGGAGAACACCAACTGCTGCAATTGTAATTTTTTAATTAGTAAGTAGCCATTCTTGAGATACCAGCTCCAGACAATGTCCAAGCCCTACAGCGTTTTCTTGACATGGTTAACTATTTGTGCAAATTTATCCCTGACTTTAGTGAGTTATCAGCACCTTTGAGAGAGCTGACATGCAAAAATGTTACATGGTCATGGTTAGAACAACGCCAGAGAGGATTTAAGAACCTCAAACAGCAAATTGCTAACCTGCCTACATTAAGATACTATGATGTCCACAAACCAGTAGTTCTTTCCTGTGATGCTTCAAAGTTCGGTCTTGGTGCAGTTATTCTTCAGGAGGGCAGACCTGCTGCCTATGCATCTATAACTCTTACCCAAACTGAGATGCAGTATGCTCAAATTGAGAAGGAACTTTTGGCAATTGTGTTCTTATGTTCGAAGTTCCATGATACAGCAATCCAGATAGAAACTGACCATCAACCTCTAGTAACTATTTTAAAGAAGCTTATGCATTCTGCTCCAGCAAGGCTGCAAAGAATGATGCTTAAGTTGCAAAAGTACAATTTCAAAATGGTCTATACAAAAGGCAAACTTCTTTATCTGGCTAATACCATATCCAGATCACCCATAAATACAACAAAAAAGCTTCATGAAGAGAATTTTGACTCTAATATCATAGAAGTACATAACGTAATTTTTCTACCACGAGACTTGAGCCGAGAGATCATACAAAGACTGATCCAATTTTTCAAAACCTCAACCCCTTCATCAATGTAGGATGGCCATCAAAGCAATCCTGTGTACCTCCAGACATGCAACCTTATTTTCCATACAGATATGAGATTCTGATGGAAGATGGTATCATTTTCAAAGGTCCAAAGCTTATTGTTCATACTTCTTCACAACAAGAATACATTCAGATTTTGCATCATGGCCATTCAGGTTCTGATTCTATCAAAAGAAGGGTAACAGGACTAGTATTTTGGCCTTCTCTATCAAAAGACATTGATCAAGTGCTTTTTTCTTGTTCAGTGTGCAACAGTACTAAGCCGCATTTGCAGAAAGAGCTATTTCAGCTAAGCCAAATTCCTGAACTACCTTGGTCAACAGTAGCCACTGACATATTTGAGTGGGACAATCAGCATTACTTAATGTTGGTAGACTCTTATTCGAACTGGTTTGAAATCAGTTTTCTACCTAACCTAAAGTCCAGTGCTGTTATTACTAAGATGAAACATAATTTCTCAGTCCATTGTAGTCCACATAAAATAATTTCTGCCAATGGTTCTCAGTTTACCAGTCAATTGTTTCAGAGATATGCTAAAGAGTGGAATGTTATCCATGTTACTAGCAGTCTGGGATATCCTCAGTCAAATGGTCTTGCTGAACATGCAGTATAGAGTGCAAAGCAATTACTAGGAAGGTCAAAGCATGACAATATTGATATCTTCTTGAATTTACTCAATCTCAGAAATATACCCCATGACAACCAACTAAGTTTGCCTGCTCAGCGACTCCTATCTATGGCAACTAGAACAGCCTTGCCTATCAGTTCTAATTTGTTGGTGCCTAATGCTAAAAACAACAGAGCAATCAAAGCCCAACGTTTTAAGAAACATTCTTTTCAGAAGTCCAGCTATGATAAAACGAGCAGATTTTTTCGTCTGTTAAAAGGAGACAGTGAGGATTCAAACAACGAAAGGCTTTGATCGAATTTGTCAAATGAGATGTATATGTACAAGGAGAGAGCCTACTTAGTGGAATCTGATGGTATAGAGTACAGAAGAAACCGCAAACATCTTCTTCCTGTATGAAAAAGGATATTGCAGCATCGTATCTGTGATATAGATTCTAGATCTCAGAGCAACCCTGACAATGTTCGTACCAAAAAACATGTCCCATTATCTATTCCCATTCCTGATGATGTCCCAGATGTCTCCAAAGTTGAATATTCCTTGAAGACATTCCCCATTGCTAGATCGAATTCTGATTTTTATATTACATGGTCAGGTCGTATTTCAAGACCTAGTGAAAAATACATAGCAACCTGGGACATATTTGTTTTCCATATGTCAAATTTTGCATGATTGCATGTCAAATAAATAGTTCTGTATAACTGCATGTCAGAAGATCATTTCTCTAAATTGCATGTCATTGAATACTATAATTTCATATAAGGACTGTTTCTCAAAGAGGGAGAATATAGATCAGAGAGTGTGTATATATATATATATATATATATATATATATATATATATATATATATATATATATATATATATGTATCTATATATATATATATATATATATATATATATATATACATATATATATATATATATATATATATATATATATATGTATATATGTATCTATATATATATATATATATATATATATATATATATATATATATATATACATATATATATATATATATGTTTATATATATATGTATATATATATATATATATATATATATATGTATACATTTAAGAAGCATTTCCAGATGTAGCATGTCCATATAAATACTGAGCACGTGCAGGCAGCAGTGCCATTTTGAGAGAACAGCCAGAGTGTTAACATGTATGAGTGTGGTAATCAGTCTGTTTATAAGTTTATTTAAGTTTAAGTAACAAAGCCTCATCCCTGATGCATTTGTGTGTAATAAAGCTGCTTGAACTGAACCCACAACCACTTGTCTAATTTATCCTGATCAGACAAGCGACAGCTCATCCATATTTGCATTTCTTATATTTTTTCCATGTTCTTAAGGAAATATGCCCTCCTGACCTTGTGTGCCTAGATTCTGATGTAAAGCACCCCCCCCCTAATTTTTCTGTCAAAACTTGCCACATCCCTTCTGCTATCTTTCCACTGAATGCATCACTTGAATTAATTTTACACAGTGACTGTTTTGCTTCCATAAGCTCCATTATTAATATTCAGTGCATTGATATAGATTTCAGTTTGGCAGAATTATTTAACAGCAGTTCTGGACCTCTGTTATTGGCTAGGCAACATCTAGAAAACCCTTTCCATTTGTAAATGTAAGATTTTATTGTTGCAGGTTTTATTGCCTCCTTAACGATGCCAACAGCATATGCTTTTGGAAACTCCTGGTGTTCTGGCTGCAGTGTGATTCTCAAACAATCTTGAAATATATCACTGATTGATAAGTATATTTCTTGGCATTTTAACCTTTCAGAGTTCTGCACTGTCTTAATTTTGCCTGACTGAATAATTTTATATATTTTCTGGCATTGTTTTCTGTTTCTCATCTGTCCTGAAACTGCATTGCTTTCTATTTCTCATCTGTCCTTTAACTGCTTTCCTCCTATTCCAGTGGTGAAGTTTATAAAGCTGGTCTAACAGCTTTTGTGTTATCTGATTGCTTCAAGGCTTGCTGATTTAAAAATAGTTTCTGTTTGTAAATTCCTGCATACACTGTTGGACACTCCTGGTGTTCTGGCTGCACTGTGATTATCAAACAATCTGGAAATATATCACTGATTGATAAGTATATTTCTTGGCATTTTAACCTTTCAGAGTTCTGCATTGCCTTAGTTTTGCCTGACTGAATTATTTTATATATTTTCTGGCATTGTTTTCTGTTTCCCAAATGTCCTGAAACTGTCCCCCTCCCCCACCCTATTCTTGTGATGGTGTTATAGTTAGTGGCTTTGCAGTTGCCCGCCCCTACTGTAAACTTGATCTGGGACACCCCCTCCCAGTCTGGTGTTCACTCTACTTAATACAGAGATAACATTTGAGAAAGCCAACCCACTCCGGTTCTTAACCTTGAATTTTTCTTCTGTTCCTTCTTCCTCTCTCCTTGCACTTTACTTAAAAAATTGCACTTTATTTTGCTTCTGCCTCTTCTTAAAAGCACTCAATTGTATTTATTCTGCTCCATTTATTACTGTTTGGTAGTAGCCTCATTAAATTGTAACTGTTACTCTAAGCCTTTTGGTTTAAGCACTTGGGCTCCAGACCAATTGTTTTACATTAAGAAGGTTTGTGGTCTGCACTGTTCTGGCAGGACAGGTAGCTTACATCCTTCTAAGTTGGGAATTGTTGATTGAAAGCTCAGTGTCTGTTATTCTAAAAGTGTTTAGTTCTGGTTAAAGCACATGGGCTTCAGGCCAGTTATTTTTCATTAAGAAGGTGTGTGGTCTGCACTCTTGTGGGAGGAGATGCTAGATTCTGCCCTTCTGAGCTGGGAATTTCTGGTTAAAGGTTTATTGTGCCTGCTTATTTGAACTGTTTCTTTCTGAAATTGGTGCGCCTTGGTTGCTGTAGCATAGACTAGATTCAGGCATCCTGAGTCTAGTTTTGTTTGTATGACTTGAGCACTAATCCTGGCCATCTCTTTTGGAGAAGGTTCCCCTGCACCCTAGTGGCATAAGTGAGCAGGTAGAACTTGTCTGATTGAAGACTGCTGGAACAGGGCTCAGTTTTAAGCTTTTTTACTGGTTAACTGGGTAATTTGTTTAAATCAGTTTGCTCATTTTCTATTGTTATATAAAAAATTGCACTTTATTCATCTGCTTTTACTGTATTTATGTTTCTTCCTACTTTATTTTGCTTTTGCTGCGTGTTCTTAAAAGTACTTAATTGCATTTATTCTTGCTTGTTAGTAGCCTGATTAAATTGTAACTGTTATTCTAAGCCTTTGGTTGAAGCACTTGGGCTTCAGACCAGTTGTTTTACATTAAGAAGGTTTGTGGTCTGCACTGTTGTGGCAGGACAAGTAGCTTACATCCTTCTAAGTTGGGAGTTGCTGGTTGAAGGCTTAGTGTCTGTTATTCTAAAGTATATTAGTTCTGGTTTAAGCACTTGGGCTTTGGCCCAGTTATTTTACATCGCCACAGTAGTCAAAAAATCCTTCTAACAAAAGGTTTCTCATCCACGAAAAAAGAGGTCATTGTTTCCCTCTACTCATCACTCATTAGACCTATTATAGAGTACAATGCCCCTTTTGGTATGTACCTCACAAGACATCTACAACAACTGGAAAGGCCGCAGAAATACCTCACAAAGAGGATTACCAGCCTCAAACAGATGCCCTATGCAGACCATCTCAAAAAACTTCAGCTTTACTCCGTCACATACTGCCTACTCAGAGGCAATCTCTGCCTAACGTACAAAGCAATGTCAAACCCAGAGCTGTTGGACATGCTCCACTTAAAGAAATCCCACTCCCTCCAAGCTACACATTCTAGGGACCTAAACCTTGTCACTACAATAAACAGAACATCCTGGAGGGATAGATTCCTGTCCCAGAGACTTCCCATACTCTGGAACAAACTACCTATCTATATCAAACAAAGCTCCTTATTAGCACTCTTCAAGAAAAATCTTGATGATTGGATGGGAAATAGGAAATTCAGCCTGGGGATAACCTCTGTGGCTCTGCTTAACAGGGGCACAGGAAAATAATTATCTTGGGTGGTGAAAGCCAGGGTACCTTTTTGGCTAGGCTTATATAAGTCTGAGGGCCAATAGCCTATCACCTACCTATGAACCTATGAACCTATAATTACCTGCTGCACATCTTTATGGAACAAGTGCCTAAAAGTACCAAAATAGAACCATCCATGCTATCAGTTGTAATTGCTCTAAGCGGGGGTATACCACTTTGCTTAATGGCGTGTGAGCAGATCCAGTCTATGAGGAAGCTTGTCATAACTCCCCTGGCCAAATTCATTAAAAGGGAGAACCAGCTTTGCCTGGACCAAAAGGGGTTACCACAAAGATCTTTGGTCATTCCTTCTGAATCTTTAGAAGTACCTTGGGGATTATTGGAAAGGATAGAAATACATAGAGAAACATTCCAGACCATGGGAATGATAGAGCATCTGTCTTCCAAACATGGCTGCAAGGATGCCACAATATTTTTTTCAGTTGTTTTGAAAGCAGGTGTTCCCCACATCTAGATCAAGTCCTGGAAGATCTCTTCATGGAGTTTCCACTCTTGACTGTTTGCCCAGGATCTGCTTTGTCTGTCTGCCACTGTGGTTTTCTCTGACAGAATGTACGAGGCCTGAAAAGTCAGAGAATACTCCCAGGCAATCATTGCCAAACAGCAAAGAGGGTATGACCTTGTACCCCTTCATATATTCAGGTACCACATCATGGTAATGTGTGTGACCACTAGAAGAGGACCTAGACTCCATAAATGGTGAAGAACTTTTAAAGCACAAATCGCTGCCAACATATCTTTTACATTCATGTGCTTTGGTGTGTCCCAAGGACTCCACAAGCCTTGCATTTGAATTTCCATGTACACTGCTCCCTACACAAAATCTGAAAAATCCATCTGAACAAAAAGGACTGGGGTCTGAAGAGAGAAAGGGAGTCCTGGATTCAGAGAGTTGATCTCTCCATCACTGCAGTTCGTATTTCACAAATCCCAGTATGAGTACCTAAAAATCCAACTGATGAAGGCACTGGATCCAACAATTCTTCAGGTATTACACACTTCTTTTCATGTGTAGTCTGACTAGTGGTATCATGAGGATTGTTGATGTCATGAGGCCTAACAGTTTGAGGAACTCTCTTGTGAAGGCTACATCTAGGAGACAGAATCAAAGACAATACCCTTATAAGTCAAAAGTTTGTCTTCTGGCAAAAAGGCTATCCTTTTTACCGCATCTATCCAACACTCTAGGAAAACAATTTGTTGAGACGATGTGAGGAAGGATTTCTGAAGGTTCAGTTTGACGTCCAGATAGGAAAGGATGGCTGCAACCTTGTCTAAGGGCTCCAAGCACCTAGATACAAAATCTGCACAAATCAGGAAGTTGTCTACATTAGGAAAAATGTAGACACCTAGCATTCTGTAATAGACAACAATTGGGGCCATACACCTGGTGCAGTGGATAGCCCAAAGGGAAATGCAGAAAACTGATAATGTAAACAAATTTCCTGAAGTTGGGAATGATAGGAATATAATGATGATCATCTTTCAGATCTAGAGCTACCATGAAACAGCAATCTGGAAGCATGACTAGAGGTGACTGTAAGGTGAGTATTTTGAATTCTGGAATTTTTTCAACGATGCTTAGAAAGGACAACTCTAGGACTGGTCTCCAGGAATGCTCCTTTTTTGATACCCAAAATATTCTAGAGTAAAATCATTTGCCTTTGTGTATCACAAGCACTGGTTCTATGACCACTGCTTCTAACACAGGATGAAGCACTGAAGGAAATAGCTGTGTCTTGTCTAATGGGTGTAGGGGAAGTACCCTAAAGGGGGGGGGGGTTCTATCCACTCCCAAGTGTATCCTCTTTGACATTCTCAGAAACCATTTGTCTGAAGCTAGTTGTGGCCAGGCTGCAGGGTTGAGAGAGAACTTGGGGGAAGGAGTAAGATAAGGAAGGGCAGGTGGGGGGAAAGGGGTGCTCTTGACTTGGCATAGTCATTCCTTTGAAGGGGGTTAATCTTTTATTTTTTTTTTTGCAAAGGAATTTCTCTTGTTTGGTTTCTAAGAATTTTCCTGCTGCCATTTCCTTTTGGATCCCTGACTTTTAACCACAGCTGGGTCAGCAATCAAATGAGAAAAGTGATATGTCACATCCAAGGAGACCTTATATTTTCC
This sequence comes from Protopterus annectens, assembly GCF_019279795.1. Classification (NCBI taxonomy): domain Eukaryota; kingdom Metazoa; phylum Chordata; order Ceratodontiformes; family Protopteridae; genus Protopterus; species Protopterus annectens. The sequence goes on from NC_056738.1 coordinate 38,929,751, forward strand.
CTGAGACGTTTTATGAACTGTAGAAATAGATACTGGTGTCCTACAGGCAGCTTTATAAACATCCTCCAAGGCATGTAAGAGAAGGAGGATAGCCAAAGAATTGGGCATTTCATCTTCTATAAAGTCATATACCCTGCCTAGTTCTGTGGAGGTTCTCGACTGCTCCCAAGCAAAAACATCACTAAATCTATCAGTCATCTGAAGAAAAGTGAACATTTGTTTGGATTTGTGCTCAAGTTCACCTTCTGAAGAATCAGTGTGACTGGACTCAGTGTAAACTAGGAAATCACCATTATCCTCATCAGATTCCTCATCACACTCTGAAAGAACAGAAAGGTCTCTATCCAAACTAGTACTAAAGCCATGGATGGGAACACAACCAGAAGAATTAGCTGTCTGCAGAAAACTCTTAGCTAAGGAAATCACATCAGCCTTATACACAGCTATAATCTGATTACCGGCTAAGCAATCAAGCTTCTGTTTCTTTTTCTTATGAACTTCACTACTAGATGAAATATCTGGGAAAGAGTATTATGTCTGGCAAATGGGTCTCTTACCCAGAACTACTCCTTCCCCTAAAAGGTTTGGTTGTCCCACACCTGTACCAGGAACTGGAACAGCCCTAGAGAATTTTGTCTAACCCATTCTGCAGTAGCCGACAAAGCTATACTAGGAGACAGGGCAAAATGTAAGTGGTCTGTGCGCTGTGCAGTGGCCCTGACAGAATCACTAACCATTGGCTGAGGCATATTTTTATTTTGTTTTTTTTCCTTTTAGGTGCAACCAGATTTATGTGGGGATACCAGAGTTATGATCCAACAAGTCAGAGGAAAAACATCAACTGGAATAATAAACTGACAGTACTGGATAATGTATTATAATAAGCACTTAAAGTTTCTAATAATAAGTACGTACTCACAAAACCAATCTCCACTAGATTGTGCTACTATCACAAAAAAACAGTTTGGAATGTGTTCAGAATTAATTTACAACTGAAAGAAGTTAAAGAATTTCCAGCACACAAAGTTCAAATAACAAAGTTACAAATGTGCCAAACCATTGTTAAAACATAGCTCCTCAAACTTTCACCATGTTAAACTGACATAAAAAAACAAAAACATTTAAAAGTAATTGAAACGATATTTTCTTGTCAGAGAGAAAAATATCCACAATACATTCAAATAACTTTATTCACAGTAAAATCATGAGCTGATATTAAAATCACACAAAAGCAGGGTCATATATATAGTAAATAATGTATAAATGCTGAAAAAATCCAAGTTCTGCAATATTACCCAGTCATAAGATGAAAATAAAGCAGAGTAACAACAGTAGACAGGCAAGATGAATAAGAAGTTATGTACTCACCATAACGTTCCATCTGAGTAGGTATCTTCATTTGTCTGCAACCTTTGGGATACGGATCCGATCTCAGATCCGATCCGGCAACTTCTACCACAGCATAGATCCGAGCTCCTAGCTCCTCCCTTTACCCATAATCCCCTGCCTACCCTGACTGACCTCAGATCAAGTTTGCCCCATAGCACAGCTGATAAATGTGTCCCAAAGGGAACAGATGCTAAGAACCTCATGAACGATCATTTTGGTCAGGGGGAAGGAGGGACGGATGGTTGCAGACAAATGAAGATACCTACTCAGATGGAACATTATGGTGAGTACATAACTTCTTAATCTGAAGTAGGAACTTCATTTGTCAGCAACCTTTGGGACAGAGTCCCCAGCTACCTAAATCTTGGGTGGCCTTCATGGAAGGATATTCCGGAGCACCGCAGAGCCAAAGGACGCCCTACCTCGGGAGACAACATCTATTTTATAGTGGCTGATAAAGGTGTGAGATGAAGCCCAATTGGCTGTGGAACAAATGTCATCTAAGGGAACCCTAGCTTGAAAGGCCGCCAATGTGGCAACGGCCCTAGTAGAATGAGCATGGACTCCTTGAGGTGCAGGCCTTCCCGAGCTCTGATATGCTAAGAGAATACAACTCGAGATCCATCGAGAGAGAGAAACTTTAGAAACTGGCTTTCCGAAATTACTTTTGCCAAAGGAGATAAACAACTGATTGGATTGCCTATGATCAGAAGTTCTATGAATATAAAAACGTAGTTGTCTGTGTACGTCTAAGGAATGCAGCTTGTACTCTCCTTTGTTTTGAAAGTTGGGGAAAAACACTGGGAGATTGATAGATTGATTAATGTTCACTTCTGAAGATACCTTAGGTAGGAAGGACGGATTGATCTGAGGTAAACCCTATCCGAGTGAAAGACCAGATATGGTGGTTTGACACAAAGAGCTTGCAATTCCGATACTCTTTTGGCTGAAGTTATGGCCACCAAAAAGGCTGTCTTCCAAGAGAGAAATTTGAGATCAACCGTGGCCGCCGGATTGAAAGGGGGACCAGTCAAGGCCTGTAAGACTAGGGATAAATCCCATGGAGCTACCACCTTTTTGACTGGAGGCCTAAGGAGGAAGGTACCTTTGAGGAAGGTCTTACATAGTTTGGAAGTGATAAGAGGGCCAGACTCCTGCCCCACATGATAGTATGAGATTGCTGCAAGTTGTACCTTGACTGTGGAAGAACTAGCCCCCTGGTGAAAGAGAGAGGTTAGAAAATCTAGAACCGATGCTATCGGGGCCATAAAAGGGTCTAAACTACGGTGTTCTGCCCAGATGGAGAAGCGTTTCCACTTACTCCGATAAACCTTCCTGGTGGAAGGCTTGTGAGCTGCTACAAGAATGGCTTTGACAGGTGATGAGATCCCGGGAGTCCTTATGAGGAGTGGAACTGGAGCAACCAAGTCGTCAGCTTGAGGTTGACCAGATTCGGAGTCGGAAGATCAAGAGGGTGAGAAATGAGATCCGGGAGGGGATCCAGAATCCATGGTGGATACACTAGGTGAGAACATAAGTAAGGGAACCACGTCTGACGAGGCCAGAATGGGGCAATGAGGATCATCTTGCTCCCCAAATGACTGGCTTTCTGCAATAATTTCAACATCAGGGGAAGAGGAGGGTAAGCATAAAGCAGACCGGGAGGCCAAGCATGAACTAGAGAGTCTCTTGGGGACTCCCCCAGAGGGGGGATCAGAGCGAAGTAATCATTGCATTTGGTATTTGAAGGAGAGGCAAAAAGATCACAACAGGGTTGCACCCATCGGGCAAATACTTGCTCTGCAACTCAAGGGTTGAGAGACCATTCATAAGGAGTCAGGATAGTACGACTGAGCCTGTCCGCTAGAATGTTGGACCGTCCTGGAATGTGCGTTGCTATGAGAAAGCGGTTGGTGGAAATCGCCCATTCCCACACTGTCATGGCCTCGCGGCAAAGGGGGTAATACCTGGTTCCCCCTGTTTGTTGATGTACCAGACGACTGACATGTTGTCTGTCTGTACTGCAATCGTACCTACCGGGAGAGAGCTGTGAAGTGCCTGCAACATCAAAAGCACCGCCCTCATCTCTAGGACGTTGATATGCAAAGAGGTCTCTACATCGTTCCACGTGCCTTGGACTGTCCTGCCTGAAAAATGCCCCCCCACCCCAGGCGAGAAGCGTCCATGGTCACTGTGTCGACTGGTGGTGGTAGTGAGAAGGGACGTCCCGTGTGGAGACTGGGGGACTGGAGCCACCACATGAGCGACTCTCTGCAAACCTTGCTTAAGGAAATGGGATAAGACAGGGGGTTGCGAGACAGGGACCATATTACCTGGAGGGTCCACTGCAGGACCCTCATGTTCAACCGGGCCAAAAGCAGCAGAGGGATTGCAGCCGCCATAGATCCTAAAGCCCTCAGGACCAATTCCGCCAAGGGAGTCTGCAGTTGAAGGATGGCCTGCACGTGCAACATCAGGTTCCGAAGCTGATCTGGAGTCAAGAACGCAAGCATCTGTCTGGAATCCAGTCTCGCCCCTATAAAATCCAACACCTGTGTGGGGATCAGAGAGGATTTGGTCATGTTGATGGTTAATCCTAATAGTGGAGCCAGACTGAGGAAATAATCCCTGCATGAACAAAGTAGATGCCTTGTTGGGGCTGTAAGGAGCCAGTCATCCAGGTATGCAAAGACCTGAATTCCCTGGAGTCTCAGGTGGGTCGCTATTATCGCCAGGACTTTGGTGAACACCCTGGGGGCTGAGGTGAGGCTGAAGGGGAGGGCCCTGAATTGAAAGCGACTGTCTCCCAGCCAGAAGCGGAGAAACCTCCTGGAACGCCTATCCACTAGAATGTGATAGTATGCATCCTTGAGGTCTATGGAGCACATCCAGTCATCCTCCCGCAATAAGGGGAGGATGGATTGCAACGTGACCATTCGGAACTTTTCTTTGGGTACCACCAGGTTTAGGAGAGAGAGGTCGAGGATGGACCTCAAGTCCCCTGTGTTTTTTGGCACCAGAAAGAACCTGGAGTAAAACCCTGATCCGATTTGATCTGGGGGGACGGGCTGGATGGCTCTTTTTTGCAGAAGCTGCTGAATTTCTGCAGCAGCCGCCTCCCTCTGACTGGGTGACATGCTAAAGGTGGACCTCGAAGAGGCCACCGAGGCTGACCTGGAGTGTCGCCTCGATGACCTCGACGGGGACCAGGTCACCTCCTCCTCGGGTCCCGGGGAGAAACAAGGGGATCGGATCTGAGGAGGAGGAGACCGAGAAGACCTGGACGGAGAAGCCCTCTTGGCGGGCGGGGCCGATGAAGAGTCCTCGGCCCGCCGCTTAAGGTGCTACTCCCTCCGCTTCTCTTTCCTGAACTCCCTATCCTCCAGAGCCGAAGCGGGAGGTTGAGTCCTGGTCGGAGGAAGGGAGGCAGGAGTGATCGCTACCGGGGGGGGGTTGCGGTCACCGAAGCACCGGAGGCCGAAGCAGAGTCTGGGGGTAAAAGGCCCGCCAGAACCAGCTTCGACCTCCGATCCTTAAGTGCCCTGGGGTTGAACGCCACGCAAATTGTGCAACCCGAAGAGAGGTATTCAACCCCAAGGCACCTAACACACCGAGTGTGGCCATCAGCCGGTGAAAGCTTGTGACCACACTCGGTGCATTTAGAAAAAATGGCTTTAGGGGCCTCCGACATAACTAAAGTAAGCACATTCACTAGGCCCCTACACTCAAAACACACACACACGCTACGACCAGCGGGGAGGGAGGAAAAAATTTAAATTTAAATTAATATTTAAGCTAAAAATAAGAAGTTTTAGCGTTAAGGGTAAACCTAACACTCACACACAACCACTCAATCAGGGAAGAAGAAAAAAACTTTTTTTCTCACAAAATCGCCAAGAGCTCTGGAATCTAGCTGTTGCTTGAAGGGCGGCAAACTAGATCAGTCAGGGTAGGCAGGGGATTATGGGTAAAGGGAGGAGCTAGGAGCTCGGATCTATGCTGTGGTAGAAGTTGCCAGCTTGGATCCGAGATCGGATCCGTATCCCAAAGGTTGCTGACAAATGAAGTTCCTACTTCAGATTTAGTGTTTCTGACTGCACAATACAGCCCCTAATGTCTGACAACACATATACACACTGCACTTCTAAGAGAAATACTGGAAGTTTCTCAGAAACAGTACAAAAGAAGCATTTGGCAAATACAGAAGCCAAGCAAACAGTGCTGCAAACAAAAATTCCCACATGAAGACAAATTAGTGCTGATACATAATACTGATTTGTTTGCTCCTGGGGTGTCTAAATCAATATTAGATTGCCTTGGATGCATTCCTATAAATATTCACGTGCACTGCCCTTATTCTTGTCTGTCCATCTAAGTGTAAACTGTTGCCACAAGCCTGGTTTGTGCATCACAGTACTGTAACCCTTAGTGTGAGTGATTGCATTGCACTGTATGCACAGATAAAGTACAGGAACAGAAAGTGTGACGAAAACTGAAAAAAACATTTGAATGATTGATGAAGAGATTGTAAAGGGATTCCTTGGGAAGCAGTCATACTGTTATCAACTGAATATGTAGCAAAACCTGTTAAAAATATTTCCTTGGACTCAAAACCCCCAGTTAAGTATTAATTGTTAAATATGGCTTTCATACTTGTAGACACTGCATTTTGTAAAACAGCTTATAGCTGTCAGCACCACCAGTAATGCATATATTGTCATAAATAATTATTCGTTATGACTAGGTCTATCCTCATACCCGCACAGTCCAGAAGTTCAGAACCACCTAATGTTTGTACAGTGTGTGTGCATGTGCACTCACACATCTTCTTCATACGCCATTTTAATAAAACCATTTTCCTTGATAGCATCACAAGAACTCAGTTTTACTAGGTTTTAAAGCATTTTCATTAATGTACCTGAAAACTGAAAGTATAGTTATGTCAGCCACAGACAGCAAGAGTTAGATACTTAATATCTTTCTCCTGGTCTCATTCCCTTGCCTTTGGATAATATCCTATTCTGTACTAGCATCTCTAACAAAATCTGATTTAAGCATAACCTCAGTGCTGCCTTTTCTACCTGCAACATTGAGACTGGTCACTACAAGGATTAACTGTATAAACAAAGGCAGCACGCATGGGTACTCCTGTTGAAGCAGGTACATGTAGCTACACTGGCACTAGTTTAGGTGACTACACACTTTAGCTATACCTGGTTCTGTATGCTGACATATTTTGTAGTATCTACAGTGCAGTTTTAAATGCATGTGCTTTTTTTCTATTGCTGGCTATGTGTGGAGTCTTCAATGTCTTTGAATCAGTATTTATTTATCACTGTATATCTGGTTATATAGCTACAAGGTCTTGTTTTGAAATACTGTCATGGCCTTCCAGTCATCCTGAGGATATATAACATAGGGACGGATAGCATTATGTGTGTGGTGATCAAATACATACTAATACCTCCCTGGGTTTTTATATCTTTTTCTCCACACGTTCTCCTTCCACCCCTGCCCTAGGTTGATTTATTTTCCCTCTTACACCTTTCTCTCAGCTGTTCTATCACAACTTTCTCATACCTCTACCTATCTCTCCCAGCCATACTTTTCCATGTCCCTGGCCTGCTGTCTACCTCCCTCTCCCATGTCTGTGGCTCCTCTCTCCCACTGCATGCTATGTCTTGTTCCTTTAGCCAGCCAACCCTACTCTGCCCCACAGCTGCCTAGCTCAATCTTCTGGGTTTCTTTTACCTTCACTTACTTTCTCCCTCTGTGCTCTACTTACCTGTTCCCCAGACCATCAGTCTGCCTTACTAGTAACAGAGATTTTTCTTCATGATTTCTTTTCCCTCTCACTAACTCTCTCTTTTGCACTTTCATGTTTTACCCATACTTAACATTTTCCCTGGTTTTCTCAGCAAGTGACTAATTGTCTCTTGCTGCACTTTTCCCCGTCCACACTCCTTATCTTGCCTCCCTAATCAAACCATATCAATACACACCCCATACTGGTAACACCTGCTAGCTTATACTACTAGTACCTCCTTTCCTAGCTATTACTACTTTCCAGAGTCCCACTATCCCCAACCTCACCAAAATGCCACTTAAATATAACTTGACACCCTACCTCCTCTTACTACCCTTAACGCTCCTACTAGAGCTTACTTCTATACAATTTGTCACAATCCAGTGCATACCCTCATCTACAACCTCCATTCCTAACAACCAAACCGTTCACTGACATTTCTCCTAACCTATATCCTACAGACAACTTACTCTGCTTTAGACAAAGAATTCTGCCCAGTAATGACAAAGCTCTTGCAAATGATACCCCCTTCCTTTGCCAAAAAACTGACATGAAAAAGAGCCCAACATTCTTCTGATCAAATACTTCAAACTAATCTTAAGTGGAGATATCCATCTCAACTATGGCCCCTCCTCCCCAACTCCCAACCTGCACCACCTCTATAAGTCTTTAAACCTAACTACTATTAACCTGCAGAGCATCAGAAACAAAATCCCTGACTTCCACGCCTGGATAACACAAAATAAACTTAACATTATTGCCGCTACAGAAACATGGCTAAAACCATATATCAAAAGCTCAGAATTTCTCCCTCTAGGCTTTGCCTGTCTACGCAAAGGCAGACCACAAAAAAGGTGGTGGGGTAGCTCTAATCTACCCTAACCCTTCCTAAAAATAAATGAGAATAAAAACCTGTCTATCATTGCCCTATATATTACCCCTGGTAATAATATCTCTATACTAGAGGATATTCTAGCCTGGAGTTCCAACAACATAACTACAGAAACAATAATCCTGGGTAATGTTAATATAAGTTGGCCTGATTTCTCACAACACCACCCTCCCCTCCACCAGCATCAACGTATACAAATACAGCCAGCTAATTGAAATGGATCCACAGCCAAGTCCTTACCTACCTACTTGACAACAACATACTATCTCCAACCCAGCATGGTTTTAGACCAAGGCACAGTACCACAACAGCTCTTACCTCCTTCTGCAACACCATCAATCGGGCCTGTGACACCAGGAAACTTGCATCCTCTATATTTCTCGATCTGTCCAAAGCCTTTGATACTATCTCTCATCCACTCCTTCTTAGTAAAATATCCAACACATGTATCTCTCCCTTTACTTTCCACTGTCTTTCCAACTACCTATCAGACAGACAAAAAGCTACTAAATGGCTAAACTCCTACTCTCCTTTCCTTTATAACTCCATAGGTGTTCCCCAAGGGTTCATCTTAGGCCCACTACTTTTCAGCATTTTCATCAATGACTTCCATTCTAGTCTTACTCAAGTAACAGTCATCCAATATGCAGATGACTCTACTATCATCTGTACTGCCAACTCCCCACACAAACTCCAACAGCTTACGCAGGCAGCCCTCAGCACCACCAAAATATGGATGGCTAACAACCATTTAGCATTAAATCCTAAAAAACTAAACTCATGTTATTTACCCCTAAGAAATCCTGCTCCATAAACAAAGACATTTTCACTATCCTCTCCCATGACAACACCTCTGTAGAGGTTGTCACACATATCAAACTTCTAGGTGTTATCATAGATGAACACCTAACTTTCAACATGCACATTCACAACAACATCAAAAAGCACACCAGAAATTAGGCATGCTATATCAAAACAAAACTTTCCTCAATTACTCTTCCAAACTAGCCCTTGCCTCCTCTTTCCTGCCCACCTCTCTTCTCTATGGACCTCCTCTTTTCACCAATATTTAGCCAACTCTTAAATCCAAACTACACTCATGCTAAAATAAAATAGCAAAATTTGTTACCAATGGTAAGCCCTTATCTCACCACTGCACCTCTCTTAGACTACTGAACTGACTAGAATTACCTCACCACCTCACATATATTTGACTAACTACTCCCCATAAACTAATACAAAACCCATCCAGATGCCCAGCCCTTTATAACCTATTTACTCCTTGCCACCCTAATAGGCCCATCTGCTCAGAAAACCAAATGCTCCTACAGGTATATAAACCCAACCTCACCACTGGACAATGGCTCCACTCCTTTTCCACTGTTTATTTTTTATTTATTTTACATTTGTTAACCGGGCTAGTCTAGCTGGATATATGTCCATTTTCAGTAGAGGCCCGAGGAGAAAAGCTCCACACATACTAAATTTCAACGGGACAATTTACAGAATAAAAATTAAGTACAAAATGAATATACATTTAGTAACATGAAACAAACAAAAAAAATGCACGAAATACCTAAGGAACATACTATAAAATAGTTGTTCAGTAAAAGCATTACACAAAGTCAGGATTAGCAACATGGTTTCAAAAAAAGTTGAAGAGAAGTAGAACAGGAGATAAGAAGGGAATACAAAGGAGGAAGAGGGAAAGAAGCAATAGTCTAGAGAGGAGAAGGGTAAGAAGGTGTACGAGAGGACAGGGGAGAGAAAAAGGAGGAGTAGGTTAGAGCATTAGAGGAGAGCAACAGGGCAATAAGAAGAAGGAATAAGTATATTTACTAAGTAAAGTGTAAAGTTCTAGTGGAGGAGGGGAAAGAAGAGATTAGTCAGGAGTCCTACAGGAACAGAGCCAGTGATTTTGGAAATACAGTTTGATTTTTTGTTTGAACAGAGGTAAGGAGGAGGTTAGAGTGATATCAGTGGGTAGCTGATTCCATATCCTTCCTATAGTATTAGTGAACAGAGAGTCACCAGCTAGGTTATGGGACTTTACAGATTTGGTCATGAGTTTGGAAGAAGACCGAAGGGAGGTAAGATTATTGTAAGGGATTAAAAGTTGAGAAAGTATAGGGGTATTATAAGGTTGGTAAAGTATCTTGTGAGCAATAGTAAGTTGTGAGATCAAAAGACAGTTTTGTAGCTCAAGCCAGCCTAGGAGTTTTAGGTTGTGACAGTGGTGTGTTTTGAAAGGGTTGCTGGTGGCAAATCGGGCAATGCTATTGTAACAAGTTGCTAGTTTATTTAGGTTGGCCTTCTTAAGGTTAGTGAAGATAGGTGAGGCATAGAAGAGAGTAGATATAAGATGGGAGTGGGCAATAGTAGCTCTGGTAGAAGGTGTGAGAAAAGGTTTGATACGGTATAATGATCCTATTTTTTATTAACAGTTTTGATGGTGTTATTGATGTGTTGATCAAAAGTAAGATTGTTGTCGATGGTTATTCCTAGCAGTTTAGTTGTTGTGTCAGGAGAGATAACAGTAGTGTCATTAGACAAAATGTTGAGGTTTAATGGGGAGGCTCGAGTGGTAGGAGTGAAAAGGAGAAGTTTTGTTTTTTTAGCATTGAGGAGGAGGTTTTGTCTAGTAAACCAAGTTTCTACAGTGTTGAAGGTAGTTTGAGTTAGAGACAGTAGTTCTGTGGGGGTAGATGCTGAGCAAATGATTGTCGAGTCGTCAGCATATTGGATGCAGGTAGCTTGAGGGATGACTGTGTTGAGATCGTTTATGTAAAGGGAGAAGAGAAGTGGACCTAGAATAGAGCCCTGTGGGACTCCAATAGAAACAGGCAATAGAGAAGAGATGTGATTGTCCCAAAGAACGGCTTGATGTCTGTTGTTAAGATAAGAGGTAAACCATTTTAAAGCCAGGTTATCAAATGAGAGGGATTTAAAGATGTTAATAAGGGAAGAGTGGTTCACCATGTCAAAAGCTTTGGAGAGGTCAATAAATAGAGCAGAGGAGAAGATATTGGAGTTTCGATAGTTGTTGATAGTATCCATGAAAGAAAGGAGGGCAGTGGAGGTGCTATGGTGGGGCCTAAAGCCATGTTGGCAGTTGGCAATTATGTTGTGAGAAGAGAGATATTGTATGAGTTGTTGATGAATGCATTTCTCCATAATCTTAGCAAGAGGAGAGAGAAGAGCAATAGGTCCAAAGTTAGTAATGTCAATAGAGTTTCCACCTTTGTGTAGTGGGATGATATGAGAGATTTTCCATATATCTGGTATGGTTCCTTCTTGGACAGTCCTATTAATGAGTAAAGATATAGGGTATGCAATCTGTTTAGCAGCCTTTTGAAGAAAGAGAGAGGGGAGTTTGTCAGCAGAGGGGGTGCAGGGTTTCAGTTTAAGAATAAGCTTATAGATGAAGGAGGTAGAGATAGGATAAAGAGTGAACTTTTGGGATGAATCCATAAGATTATTTGGAGGGTAAAAGTTATTGGTGTTCAGTTGTCTAGCAAGAGATTGAATGGTTTCAATAAAAAAGGTGTTGAAGGCGTTAGCAGTATGGCTAGGGTTGTCTGGGTTTGCGTTTATTGGGGAGGGAGTTTTAGCTGAACCAGGAGAAAGGAGTTTGTTGATTGAAGACCAGAATTGTTTGGGTTTATATAATTGGGTTGTTTGAAGATCACAGTAATAGTTCTTTTTGTCAGAGATTATAGCTTTTTTTGTAAGATTTCTAAGTTTGCAAAAATGATGAAAATCAGAGGTGGTTCTATGGTGTCTCCATTTGGCCCAAATTTTATTCTTACTGTGAATTAATGTCTTTGTTTCCTTTGAGAGCCATGGGGCTGTATTAGACTTCATTCTAATAGAGCATGTAGGGGCATGTTTATCCAAAATGGAAAGGAAGGTTGAGTTAAAGAATGATACTGCTTCATTAAGAGGAAGTGATTTCAAGAGTTTCCAGTTACATGTTTCGAGATCATTTTGAAACAAATCACTGTTAAAGTTTTTGGTAGAGCATATTATTCTAATGTTAGGGAGGTTTAGATAGTCGGTCTTTACTCTAGAGATATAGGTTAGGCAGTGGTCACTGAGGTCATCAGGCATAGTTCCTACTTTGTAAGAGACATTAACTTTGTTTATAAGTATCCAGTCTAAGATACTCTGTTTCTTACTTGGTTTATTAAACCTAGTTGTGGTGGTAATGGATTGAGTAAAACCATGTAGGTTTATATGACAGGAGGGATTGTCGCTACTAATAGTATTCCAGTCTATATTAAAGTCACCCAGAATTATAGTTTCTTGGGGGAAGTTTGTGGAAGTCCAGCTGAGGAAGTCTTCTAAGATTGGTATGTTGTTGCCTGGAGGTATGTACATACAGATGATGTAAAGAGCTTTTTGAGCATTTAACAGAAGTTTAGTGATGATGGCTTCAACACTAGGATCTTGGGTTGGGCAGGCTGGGAGGGTGGAGATGCTAAGATGGTTCTTAAATAGAATTGCCACACCACCACCTTTACGTTTAGTACGATCAAGCCTATGTATATTATAGCCTTGGGGTATAATTTCAGTGTCTTTGGTGGCTGGCTTTAGCCAGGTCTCTGAGAGGCACAGAATGTCAAAGTGTTGAATGTCTAACAGGGCATGTAAATAGGGTACTTTGTTATTTACACTTCGTATATTTAGATGACCTATGAGAAGGGTGTTATTGAGGTTAGGCTTAGATACTTGAGAGGAGGGATTTGATGGGCCTGGGTTGGGGTGAATATCACCGTCTTGTAGGGTAGGAGTATTAGGTCTGGGTGTGAGGTTGCTTTTAAGAAGGGTTAGTTGTTTCATTTTTTTATCAGAGGGAAAGGTGTAGGTAAGATGATAGTGCCTATGGAATTTGGGAAGGTGATAGCTAGGGGAGGATGTGGAATTTAAGAAGGAGGTAAGAGAGGTGTGGAAGATAGCTGTATGTTTATTTATAAGGTCTGGCTGGTAAATAAGTGGGTGTTCAAAGAAGGTAAGAAGGTAAGAAGAATAAAGAGAGGTAGAGAATAATGATAAGAATATTACTATGGTGGGTACGTATGGAGCCATTTGTAGAAGTGGTGAGGTATGGGAAGTTATAAAGTAATTGAGCAAGAGAGGGTGAGAGAGGTGGAGTTTTAGGTAAAGTGCAAAGAGGAAAGAAGGAAAGAAGTAATAGGTAGATATGAAGGGGTATGAAAAGAGAATACAAAGTGTAGGTGTAGAGACTAAAAGTGTATAAGAAGAAAGTAAGGTGTAGAAGAGGAGAGAAGTTTGTGATAGGAGAGTAGGTAGGTTTCAGGAGTAGAGGAAGAAGAGGGGGTGGAAGAGTGTGTATGGAAGGGAGGGGTGGAGTTCTTGGTGGGAAAGAACAGGATGGGATGTAAGAGTAAGGGGGTGTGGCTAGGGAAGTATAAGGTTAGGACCCCTGGGGGTGGGTGGGAATTGGGGGTAGGGAGGGGAGCGGAGTGAGCCCGCAGGGCGAACGGAGCGGGATACACAGAAGAGAGAGAGGAAGGAAAAAGTAACAGAGAAAGTTAGCAAATAGAAGGCTTGAGATAGAAAGGGTAAGGGGGAGTGGGTCACAGAGCACTACAGAGATGGAAAGGAATGGAGTGAGGAAGATTAAACAGAGTAAGGGGTAGGGGGGGCTGCTGCTAGGAAACTAGGTGGGAGCAAACAAAAACAGCACAAGATAAAAATGGGAAGAGACCATAAACAAATTAAGTAAACATACTCTCTTAAAGCTTGAGGTAGTGAGTTTGTAGAAGAGTGCAGGGGTCCAGAGCTTTCAAGGGTAGTAGGCAGAAAGTACCCTCATATAGTGGAGAGGAGTTCAGCCCAGGCAAACAGACGCTGGGTTAGGCAGGAGAGTTAGCTGGAGTAGGAGAAAAAAAAGGGGGAGATAATAACAACAAGTAAGTAAAATACAGTACTGACAAACTAAAGCTGTAACCAGATACACAGATACAATAAACTAATCCACTGCTCTATGTCATAACACATTACAACACAAGAAAATAAGCAATTAGGCAATGCTCATTACATAGAAAACGCAGTTGAGGATTGTACCGGTTAAATCATGTGCATATCCACAATAAGAGAGTTGCAGCAGTTTGGGTAAAAACACCAGGTATAGTTAACACTCTATACATATTCTAAACAGTTTAATGGAAGCACAAGGTATTTCATCATAGGCAGGCACATTGATCCGTACTGTAGTAAGGAGAAGGTGTCGAGTAAAGGGAGGCCAAGATGCAAGTATGGCCTAAGGCCAGTCTACACGTGTAAGGCCACTTCCTATACTAACATGCAGTTCCCATTAAACAAGTGAGGCAGGGCAGAGTACAGAATAGATACACAATAGTAAGCCAAACAGAGAAGGTTACAATAATAGTGCAACAAAAAGCTAGGGTCATAAGTTACCCAAAAAAATAATCCTCGGAGGAGTAAGGGTGGGGTCAGGAGGCACTGAGTAGTCTAGCAAAGATCGCTAAAGACTATTCATCAGCGTGTACTGTTGGACATAAAGTATAAGGCTGACACGCTAATACTGCTTAGCCTTTACAGAGTAAAGGTTACAACCAGCTAGGTCGCGTTGTGAATGAGAAAACAGTGCACAATCTCAGCAATAGAGCAGCTGAAATAACAGCGCTTGTAATCCACAGTCAAAAGGCAGTAAACAGTTCAAAAAGCCCAAGGGAAGCAACTTAGTTCAGCAGTTAAGTAAAAACCATATATTAAAGATGCAAACAGCAGTCGCTTAACTGGCGACATCAGAAGACATAGTAATACACAGCCCAAAACACTTTAAAGAAATAACTATGAGCAGTAACTCAATCAGGAAGGCAGCAAAAAACGCTGCATGTACTATTGTACATGAAGTATCAGGATGACACATTAATGCTGCTTAGCCTTTACAGAGTAAAGGTTACGACCAGCTAGGTCGCGCTGTAATTGAGAAAACAGTACACAATCTCAGCAGTATACCTGCTGAAATAACAGCGTTTGTAATCACAGTCCAAAGGCAATATACAACTCAAAATGCTCAAGAGAAGCAACCTAGTTCAACAGTTGTTATAAACCATAAATTAAGGATGCACATGGCAGTCGCTTAACTGGCGACAACACATAATATAGCAATACACAGCCCAAAATACTTTAAAAAAATAACTATGTGCAGTAAGTGTTATTCACCGTTCACCAAGTTAAAAACAGCAGCCGCATAAACAATGCAATGTAAATGCGATCAACATAAAGGTGAATTTGGCGAGTAAACCCAAAAACAAACAAACACTGGCACATTAGCGGCTAAGGGAAGGCAGCGAGTGCAAAATACCACTTAATAAGTAATATCTGTTAAATAGAGTATTACAGGGGAGAATGCAAGGTAAGAACAAATACATGCAATTGCGATACCTATTACAGCTAGGAGAGCTCAGCCACAGTCGCACAGCAGCAGCGAGGTAGGATACAGGTAAAGATGGCGTCCTGGGGATAGGGAGGGATTATAAGACCTCGCATAGGAAGTACCTGGGGGGGGTAGTAAGGAATAGGTAGAAGCAAGGTAAGAAACGGAAGGGGAGTATACTAACGAAAGGAGGAGAGGAGAAGGCAGTCCCAAAAGGAGAAGGAGAAGGTAGTCCCAATAGTTAGATATAGAGTAGAACTACAGTAAGAAGGAGGGACCTAGGTAGGAAGATATACAAGAGCAGGAGATAGAGAGGAGGTAAAGCAATGTAGCAGAGTAGGAAAAGATAGAGCCAGATATTCGTGAAAATGCCAAAATAAAGAAAAAGGCAGCAAGCCTAGATGCAGCTAAGACAGGGAGAGAAACTGGGAAGGATGAGGTATATCAGAGAGGCAGAGCGCTACTCCAAGCACAGAAGAGAGAGAGGAAGGAAAAAGTAACAGAGAAAGTTAGCAAATAGAAGGCTTGAGATAGAAAGGGTAAGGGGGAGTGGGTCACAGAGCACTACAGAGATGGAAAGGAATGGAGTGAGGAAGATTAAACAGAGTAAGGGGGGGGGCTGCTGCTAGGAAACTAGGTGGGAGCAAACAAACACAGCACAAGATAAAAATGGGAAGAGACCATAAACAAATTAAGTAAACATACTCTCTTAAAGCTTGAGGTAGTGAGTTTGTAGAAGAGTGCAGGGTCCAGAGCTTTCAAGGGTAGTAGGCAGAAAGTACCCTCATATAGTGGAGAGGAGTTCAGCCCAGGCAAACAGATGCTGGGTTAGGCAGGAGAGTTAGTCTCTTAAAGCTTGAGGTAGTGAGTTTGTAGAAGAGTGCAGGGGTCCAGAGCTTTCAAGGGTAGTAGGCAGAAAGTACCCTCATATAGTGGAGAGGAGTTCAGCCCAGGCAAACAGACGCTGGGTTAGGCAGGAGAGTTAGTCTCTTAAAGCTTGAGGTAGTGAGTTTGTAGAAGAGTGCAGGGGTCCAGAGCTTTCAAGGGTAGTAGGCAGAAAGTACCCTCATATAGTGGAGAGGAGTTCAGCCCAGGCAAACAGACGCTGGGTTAGGCAGGAGAGTTAGCTGGAGTAGGAGAAAAAAAAGGGGGAGATAATAACAACAAGTAAGTAAAATACAGTACTGACAAACTAAAGCTGTAACCAGATACACAGATACAATAAACTAATCCACTGCTCTATGTCATAACACATTACAACACAAGAAAATAAGCAATTAGGCAATGCTCATTACATAGAAAACGCAGTTGAGGATTGTACCGGTTAAATCATGTGCATATCCACAATAAGAGAGTTGCAGCAGTTTGGGTAAAAACACCAGGTATAGTTAACACTCTATACATATTCTAAACAGTTTAATGGAAGCACAAGGTATTTCATCATAGGCAGGCACATTGATCCGTACTGTAGTAAGGAGAAGGTGTCGAGTAAAGGGAGGCCAAGATGCAAGTATGGCCTAAGGCCAGTCTACACGTGTAAGTCCACTTCCTATACTAACACGCAGTTCCCATTAAACAAGTGAGGCAGGGCAGAGTACAGAATAGATACACAATAGTAAGCCAAACAGAGAAGGTTACAATAATAGTGCAACAAAAAGCTAGGGTCATAAGTTACCCAAAAAATAATCCTCGGAGGAGTAAGGGTGGGGTCAGGAGGCACTGAGTAGTCTAGCAAAGATCGCTAAAGACTACTCATCAGCGTGTACTGTTGGACATAAAGTATAAGGCTGACACGCTAATACTGCTTAGCCTTTACAGAGTAAAGGTTACGACCAGCTAGGTCGCGTTGTGAATGAGAAAACAGTGCACAATCTCAGCAATAGAGCAGCTGAAATAACAGCGCTTGTAATCCACAGTCAAAAGGCAGTAAACAGCTCAAAAAGCCCAAGGGAAGCAACTTAGTTCAGCAGTTAAGTAAAAACCATATATTAAAGATGCAAACAGCAGTCGCTTAACTGGCGACATCAGAAGACATAGTAATACACAGCCCAAAACACTTTAAAGAAATAACTATGAGCAGTAACTCAATCAGGAAGGCAGCAAAAAACGCTGCATGTACTATTGTACATGAAGTATCAGGCTGACACACTAACGCTGCTTAGCCTTTACAGAGTAAAGGTTACGACCAGCTAGGTCGCGCTGTAATTGAGAAAACAGTACACAATCTCAGCAGTATACCTGCTGAAATAACAGCGTTTGTAATCACAGTCCAAAGGCAATATACAACTCAAAATGCTCAAGAGAAGCAACCTAGTTCAACAGTTGTTATAAACCATAAATTAAGGATGCACATGGCAGTCGCTTAACTGGCGACAACACATAATATAGCAATACACAGCCCAAAATACTTTAAAAAAAGAACTATGTGCAGTAAGTGTTATTCACCGTTCACCAAGTTAAAAACAGCAGCCGCGTAAACAGTGCAATGTAAATGCGATCAACATAAAGGTGAATTTGGCGAGTAAACCCAAAAACAAACAAACGCTGGCACATTAGCGGCTAAGGGAAGGCAGCGAGTGCAAAATACCACTTAATAAGTAATATCTGTTAAATAGAGTATTACAGGGGAGAATGCAAGGTAAGAACAAATACATGCAATTGTGATACCTATTACAGCTAGGAGAGCTCAGCCACAGTCGCACAGCAGCAGCGAGGTAGGATACAGGTAAAGATGGCATCCTGGGGATAGGGATGGATTATAAGACCTCGCATAGGAAGTACCTGGGGGGGGGGGAGTAAGGAATAGGTAGAAGCAAGGTAAGAAACGGAAGGGGAGTATACTAACGAAAGGAAGAGAGGAGAAGGCAGTCCCAAAAGGAGAAGGAGAAGGTAGTCCCAATAGTTAGATATAGAGTAGAACTACAGTAAGAAGGAGGGACCTAGGTAGGAAGATATACAAGAGCAGGAGATAGAGAGGAGGTAAAGCAATGTAGCAGAGTAGGAAAAGATAGAGCCAGATATTCGTGAAAATGCCAAAATAAAGAAAAAGGCAGCAAGCCTAGATGCAGCTAAGACAGGGAGAGAAACTGGGAAGGATGAGGTATATCAGAGAGGCAGAGCGCTACTCCAAGCACAGAAGAGAGAGAGGAAGGAAAAAGTAACAGAGAAAGTTAGCAAATAGAAGGCTTGAGATAGAAAGGGTAAGGGGGAGTGGGTCACAGAGCACTACAGAGATGGAAAGGAATGGAGTGAGGAAGATTAAACAGAGTAAGGGGTGGGGGGTGCTGCTAGGAAACTAGGTGGGAGCAAACAAAAACAGCACAAGATAAAAATGGGAAGAGACCATAAACAAATTAAGTAAACATACTCTCTTAAAGCTTGAGGTAGTGAGTTTGTAGAAGAGTGCAGGGGTCCAGAGCTTTCAAGGGTAGTAGGCAGAAAGTACCCTCATATAGTGGAGAGGAGTTCAGCCCAGGCAAACAGACGCTGGGTTAGGCAGGAGAGTTAGTCTCTTAAAGCTTGAGGTAGTGAGTTTGTAGAAGAGTGCAGGGGTCCAGAGCTTTCAAGGGTAGTAGGCAGAAAGTACCCTCATATAGTGGAGAGGAGTTCAGCCCAGGCAAACAGACGCTGGGTTAGGCAGGAGAGTTAGTCTCTTAAAGCTTGAGGTAGTGAGTTTGTAGAAGAGTGCAGGGGTCCAGAGCTTTCAAGGGTAGTAGGCAGAAAGTACCCTCATATAGTGGAGAGGAGTTCAGCCCAGGCAAACAGACGCTGGGTTAGGCAGGACAGTTAGTCTCTTAAAGCTTGAGGTAGTGAGTTTGTAGAAGAGTGCAGGGGTCCAGAGCTTTCAAGGGTAGTAGGCAGAAAGTACCCTCATATAGTGGAGAGGAGTTCAGCCCAGGCAAACAGATGCTGGGTTAGGCAGGAGAGTTAGCTGGAGCAGGAGAAAAAAAAGGGGGAGATAATAACAACAAGTAAGTAAAATACAGTACTGACAAACTAAAGCTGTAACCAGATACACAGATACAATAAACTAATCCACTGCTCTATGTCATAACACATTACAACACAAGAAAATAAGCAATTAGGCAATGCTCATTACATAGAAAACGCAGTTGAGGATTGTACCAGTTAAATCATGTGCATATCCACAATAAGAGAGTTGCAGCAGTTTGGGTAAAAACACCAGGTATAGTTAACACTCTATACATATTCTAAACAGTTTAATGGAAGCACAAGGTATTTCATCATAGGCAGGCACATTGATCCGTACTGTAGTAAGGAGAAGGTGTCGAGTAAAGGGAGGCCAAGATGCAAGTATGGCCTAAGGCCAGTCTACACGTGTAAGGCCACTTCCTATACTAACACGCAGTTCCCATTAAACAAGTGAGGCAGGGCAGAGTACAGAATAGATACACAATAGTAAGCCAAACAGAGAAGGTTACAATAATAGTGCAACAAAAAGCTAGGGTCATAAGTTACCCAAAAAAATAATCCTCGGAGGAGTAAGGGTGGGGTCAGGAGGCACTGAGTAGTCTAGCAAAGATCGCTAAAGACTACTCATCAGCGTGTACTGTTGGACATAAAGTATAAGGCTGACACGCTAATACTGCTTAGCCTTTACAGAGTAAAGGTTACGACCAGCTAGGTCGCGTTGTGAATGAGAAAACAGTGCACAATCTCAGCAATAGAGCAGCTGAAATAACAGCGCTTGTAATCCACAGTCAAAAGGCAGTAAACAGCTCAAAAAGCCCAAGGGAAGCAACTTAGTTCAGCAGTTAAGTAAAAACCATATATTAAAGATGCAAACAGCAGTCGCTTAACTGGCGACATCAGAAGACATAGTAATACACAGCCCAAAACACTTTAAAGAAATAACTATGAGCAGTAACTCAATCAGGAAGGCAGCAAAAAACGCTGCATGTACTATTGTACATGAAGTATCAGGCTGACACACTAACGCTGCTTAGCCTTTACAGAGTAAAGGTTACGACCAGCTAGGTCGCGCTGTAATTGAGAAAACAGTACACAATCTCAGCAGTATACCTGCTGAAATAACAGCGTTTGTAATCACAGTTCAAAGGCAATATACAACTCAAAATGCTCAAGAGAAGCAACCTAGTTCAACAGTTGTTATAAACCATAAATTAAGGATGCACATGGCAGTCGCTTAACTGGCGACAACAGATAATATAGCAATACACAGCCCAAAATACTTTAAAAAAAGAACTATGTGCAGTAAGTGTTATTCACCGTTCACCAAGTTAAAAACAGCAGCCGCATAAACAGTGCAATGTAAATGCGATCAACATAAAGGTGAATTTGGCGAGTAAACCCAAAAATAAACAAACGCTGGCACATTAGTGGCTAAGGGAAGGCAGCGAGTGCAAAATACCACTTAATAAGTAATATCTGTTAAATAGAGTATTACAGGGGAGAATGCAAGGTAAGAACAAATACATGCAATTGCGATACCTATTACAGCTAGGAGAGCTCAGCCACAGTCGCACAGCAGCAGCGAGGTAGGATACAGGTAAAGATGGCGTCCTGGGGATAGGGAGGGATTATAAGACCTCGCATAGGAAGTACCTGGGGGGGGGGAGTAAGGAACAGGTAGAAGCAAGTTAAGAAACGGAAGGGGAGTATACTAACGAAAGGAGGAGAGGAGAAGGCAGTCCCAAAAGGAGAAGGAGAAGGTAGTCCCAATAGTTAGATATAAAGTAGAACTACAGTAAGAAGGAGGGACCTAGGTAGGAAGATATACAAGAGCAGGAGATAGAGAGGAGGTAAAGCAATGTAGCAGAGTAGGAAAAGATAGAGCCAGATATTCGTGAAAATGCCAAAATAAAGAAAAAGGCAGCAAGCCTAGATGCAGCTAAGACAGGGAGAGAAACTGGGAAGGATGAGGTATATCAGAGAGGCAGAGCGCTACTCCAAGCACAGAAGAGAGAGAGGAAGGAAAAAGTAACAGAGAAAGTTAGCAAATAGAAGGCTTGAGATAGAAAGGGTAAGGGGGAGTGGGTCACAGAGCACTACAGAGATGGAATGCAATGAAGTGAGGAAGATTAAACAGAGTAAGGGGTAGGGGGGGGCTGCTGCTAGGAAACTAGGTGGGAGCAAACAAAAACAGCACAAGATAAAAATGGGAAGAGACCATAAACAAATTAAGTAAACATACTCTCTTAAAGCTTGAGGTAGTGAGTTTGTAGAAGAGTGCAGGGGTCCAGAGCTTTCAAGGGTAGTAGGCAGAAAGTATCCTCATATAGTGGAGAGGAGTTCAGCCCAGGCAAACACACGCTGGGTTAGGCAGGAGAGTTAGTCTCTTAAAGCTTGAGGTAGTGAGTTTGTGGAAGAGTGCAGGGGTCCAGAGCTTTCAAGGGTAGTAGGCAGAAAGTACCCTCATATAGTGGAGAGGAGTTCAGCCCAGGCAAACAGATGCTGGGTTAGGCAGGAGAGTTAGTCTCTTAAAGCTTGAGGTAGTGAGTTTGTAGAAGAGTGCAGGGGTCCAGAACTTTCAAAGGTAGTAGGCAGAAAGTACCCTCATATAGTGGAGAGGAGTTCAGCCCAGGCAAACAGATGCTGGGTTAGGCAGGAGAGTTAGTCTCTTAAAGCTTGAGGTAGTGAGTTTGTAGAAGAGTGCAGGGGTCCAGAGCTTTCAAGGGTAGTAGGCAGAAAGTACCCTCATATAGTGGAGAGGAGTTCAGCCCAGGCAAACAGACGCTGGGTTAGGCAGGAGAGTTAGCTATTACAGCTAGGAGAGCTCAGCCACAGTCGCACAGCAGCAGCGAGGTAGGATACAGGTAAAGATGCTAAACTATGGAACTCTCTCCCTCCCTCCCTTAGATCTACTAGCAATACATCTATCTTTAAAACATCCTTGAAACATCATCTCTCCTCCCACTGGCAATGTCCCTGTGCAAACACCATACAACCCATAACCTAACTTCTGTCTCTTCCCTTCCTCTTCTCCCACATGACCCTCCTTCTCCCCTCTCCACCTCCAGTATCTTACCTCCTGAACAAATAAACCCTTTCTATGCCCTCTACAAATGTACTATTGTGCTGATACTTTGATGCCACTATGGTGCCTATCTCAGTGCCAACCACTATATGGAACTGTCAGTCTAAACTTGTACAACTGATGTATGGATTCTTATCAAATTGAATATACTGCACTGTTGTCCGAGCTTTTGCAGTGTAATTTGTCATATTTGCTCCTGGTATTTTTATCAACAATGAATGTATTGTATGCTTTTGTGCTTTAACAGTTTGAACTGATATATTTGTTATCGTGTCTGCTATCACACTGTAAGCATTGTATTGTTACTATGTTGTATCTCTCTGTGGAGTTTTTCTCCCTGGGCCTTCACTGAAAATGGGCACTCTTTGGCCCAGTGGACCTTCCCCGTCAACAAATGCAATAAATAAATAAAAATAAACGCTTGCAAAATTATAGTGCTTTACATAAACATATGTTTGTGTACTAAAGATGTCAATCATGGCTTAGGTTTAATAGTCCTCCTAGTTAAGGCTAGTGCTTTGTACTTGCATTACTTAATGGGAATTGTGTTGATTGGATGTCATACCTATTGTTTTTTGAGTAGGCAGGAAAGGATTGTCCATTAGATATGCCTGGCTCATGATCTCTACTCCTGACTATTGTGTTTAACGAGAACATGTTTCTATACACCTGTTGCAGATGCTTCATCAGAAATCAGACATCCTAGGAGGAGTGTTCAACATCTCATTGCCTTATCAGGCGACTCATTGCCTTAGAGGAATGGCAATTCACAGTATTACGTTGCTGTGAATGAATCCGTGGTATGGCAGATATGTTCGATTTTTGACTTCAACTGTAAAAGGTAGTTGAAGAAGCATTTGCTGGGATTGTGGTCCCCATCATTCAGGAGCTGCCACAAGCCATAATCAGGATTGTGGAGGCCCCACAGGCATCTTTCCCCACTGATCAATTTGAGTAAGATGTGCTGCTTACTGATATTTGACACAGGTGTGACTGGCATACTCATTCCTGTGTGTATCTATCTTACTGGTTCTACTGCAGACTTTGTGTGACCACCAACTGACCATCCACCCTATCCCAATTTTGCATTGTTTTGGTTATGCTTCTGGTTACAATACCGCTACTTGGGTGGTACACACTGATAACTGCCTTTTTACAATTGGCACTATAAAATGAAACCTTGCTGTGTACTGTGCATATGATACACATTACAGTATACTATTGTCATAGATGTCTTCCAACTATATGAACACATAATTTATTCTAAACCAAACAAGTGATGCATGTTACAGTGGCTGTAGTGACATGGGCAGATCTGCAATTTGAACAGTTTGCAGACTTTCACATTTCAGACTTGGAGTAAGACCATGCACGGTTCTTTAAGATATCCTTTCATCATGTGTTGCATCTGTGTTTATCTACCCTTAGTAGTTTCATTTACTTTTCTTGCTTGCCCTTCCATTTGTAGCAATTGTAATACTATTTGTTCAGTCAGTTCTTTTTGTATGGTTTATTGCATCTGTCAGCTTTCTGCTACCTTACCTGACTGTATTTACCTTTCCAATTGTATGTCATTGTTCCTGCTTCCCCTTATTCTTCTTCATCTAATAAGATTGTACCTCACCCCGCCAGAAATAAAACACTTTCTTTATCCTAAATGCTTCCCCCTTAGAGTGTCCAACACCACATTCCATATTGCATGTTTTGCTGTTAGCTTCTACTCTTTCTCCTTTCCTCTCACATCCCCTCCTAACAGTGTCATTCATTCCACATTGTGCTCCCAATACATATTCTCAGTACTACATTCACATTTGTTGTTTTATAAATGTATTTAGGTGATCCGCAGTGGTGGTGCTGCAGTAGTGTTGTCGCCTCACAGTAAGACGCTGTCCGGTTCGATTCTCAGCTAGAGCGTCTTCTGTGTGGAAACCTGCGTGAATGGGCGTACCTTCGTTGAAGGTTGTGCGTCAGGGCTGGTAACTCGGCACGTAAAAATCAACTACCAATCATTAGCGGACCGGAGTTCCGCTGTGGTGACCCCTAACTGGGAAAAGCCGAATGACACAACAACTGTAATACTGCTTTGACAGTGGCCTTGGATGACGTAAATGATACTGATTTTTGTCTGCAGCTATGCTGAGAACAGTTGTGCACTTTCAGCAAACAAATGTTTATTTATTGCTTTGTTGTATACCTATGTTTCTTTAGGGCAGAAACACTTATTGCAGTAGTGGTTGCAGTAGCCTTCTTTATTATTTTCAGCACAGTATTGTTACTAAACCTTGCTACTCAATGTGTTAGACTCATGGAATGCACACCTCACAGTCTTTTCACCTCAGTCATTCAGAGCTGGTCACAAGTAGATGGAATATTCATTTCACAGTAGACAAAATCCCATAATTCACAATGTTCCACATACCTAATAGAGCCACTCTTTAAATGGTACTCCACTACCACTACCAGAGCTATTATGAAATCTTAAAAAAATAATATAATATCTTAAATGGCTTGTAAAACCCTACCTTTCCCCAAGATTAGAGATGCTAAAGTGATGGAGCCCAGTCCCACCTGTTATTGGTATCTTTCAGGGTTATTCTCCAAAATATTTTTTTGGGAAACTTGATTCTCAGCCACCTACCTAAAAGAACCCCCAATGGATTTTTACAAGATTTGAGAGGTAAGTACATTTCTATATAAAAACACAGTGGCAGACACTGCTGTTATGGCTCTATCAAGTACTAACAGGTTAAAAAAAATCAGGTGCTCAAAGTATTTTTTCTAATGACAAAGACAGTAGGTTTCCAGACAAGTTTGAAAAGGTAATGTGTATTTTTGATACTTTAGCCATTTAGCTATTACAAGCATCTCACAGCCAATTTCTTGTTCATTCCCTTTGCTGAATCAAAGATAATTACTACCCTTTTATATCACCATACATTAATCTACTGACTATAAATCTTGTTTGATTTTCATTAATCTATTATATCTCTTAATCGTGTAGCAAAGATAGAAGTAAATGTTTTATAGTCTACATTTAATAATGAAATAGGTCTATATGAGGAAACTAACTTATTATCCTTTCCTTGTTTAAGTATAGGTGAGATTACAGAAAATTTCCATAAGGAAGTAGTAGTTCTGTCACTCTGAATTATCCTGAAAACATGACTCAGTAATTGTAAAATATTTAATGGAAGCGGACTATATAATTCCATATTTAAACCATCTAACGCTGGAACTTTACCATTTTTCTTTTTTTTTTAACTTCTTTAACCTCTATCAGGGTAATAGGCTTATTCAACTGAGGTATTTGTTGGTCATTAAGTTTTTTAATAACACTCTTCTTTAAATACTTGTCAGTTTCATAACCATCAGGATTATTAATTTTATCTTTATTAAGATCCTTATGGAATTTTGAAAAAAATATTAAGCATTTCCTCTATCCCTGAAATAAGCTTATTAGTGTGAGAATTTCCGATATCAGTTTGTTCCTTTTTGCTTAACATTTTACTTCTATTAGCTAATCTATATAGTTTTTTTAAGTCATCACATAACTGTGCATTTTTATTTTTTTCTGAAGCTACCTCTACTTTATGCATTAGAACTGTTATTTTTTTTTAATGACTTCAGTTTTATCTAATTTCTTTGTTGTTCAAACCTCACTTGCACAGTTTAATCTTGTATTTCTAACAACTCTTTATCCAAATCTTTCATTTTATTACTAGCCCATCTTCCCATTCTATCTTTAATACACATTTTTAAATAGTCCCATAGTATGACTTTACCAACCTGACCATTATCATTGAAAAAAAATACTCCATTGTTCCTTAATGTAACTCTTAAATTCTTTTAATTTCATCAAATTTCTTATATACTTGGATTCTATAAATAATCTGAAATTTCTTTTTATTCATAAATATATTAATACTTAGTGCATTGTGATCAGATAAAAGGACAATCAAGAGTTTTAAAATAATTCACCTTATTAAGTAAATCTGTAGGGGCATAAACCCTACCACTTCTAGCTTGTGTCCCATACGCATAAGAATAATCAGTGAAGAACAATGATTTATCTTCTGCTTTTACTATTACATCAACTAAATTATTATTACTAATCCATCTGTTTAGTGCTTTAGATTTCTTTTGTTCACTTGTATCTTCTGTACTAGGTATGCAGTTAAAATCCCCTGCTAAAATTAAACAAACTTACTACAGAGTCATTGGAAGGGTAAAGTAATCTTTAGCCACTCTTGCAACTATTCCTGGGATCCAGTAAAAATTATTTAATGAAAAGCTTTCGGGTTAACACCCTTCATCAGTACAAAAATCAATCATCTTTTACCCAACTTTAAATAGAGGTCACATAAAATCACATGATCTAGCCAGCCATATACATTCAAGACATAATTAAATACCTAAAACAATACTTAAAAAGAAAACACCTTTTTACATAAAATTAGACTAAACTAACGTACTACAATATTATTTATAATACATTCAATAAAATATCAAACTAGCAACTTTTGTCGCTAAATCTCATTAAAAAATATAACAAATTTCTTATACAAGTAAATAATTAAAAATAATTTTTTAAAGAAAGTCAAATATACTCTCTTTGTCTTTTAACCAATACTGGTTTTATACTGACCGTATTGTTTAAGCCTGGTAGTGAATCTGCCTGCAGCCTGGTAATCCATTCATATTCCCTTAGTTCAAGAACATTATTTATATACCTCTATTTAAAGTTGGGTAAAAGATGATTGATTTATGTACTGATGAAGGGTGTTAACCCGAAAGCTTTTCATTAAATATTTTGGCGTTTTTATATGTGTTTGGAGTTTTTCAGCTATTAACATTTTTGTTATTGATCTGGTATTTATACAGAGTGAGCGCCTGAAGTAGGAGGAGAATTTGGCCAGCTGTTTTTCTTATAAATTATCGCTCTGTGGTGAAGAGCAAAGGGAGAAGAGATGAGTATTTCGGTAAAAGGTCTGCTACAGAAGTCCACCAATCCACTATTACAGTTAACAATGGCTTCTTCCCAAGAGGTAAATGCTGACCAGAACTTGGGAGAGTTTAATAAACTGTTGGGAGCATTGGAGAAAAAAACTCAGACTTATAAGCAGCTCCAATGGCAGTGTTTAAGCTTTTTGGCTTATTTGGAGCTGGGGGTGATACCTAGAGGGCTTCACATTTTAAAAATGCCTTCATATGGTAATACTTATAGTGACTTGCTCATACAATGGCAACAGTTGAACTTGGAATTAAGTGCAAACTATATGAAATTAATGAATAACTTTTTTGAAAGTATAGAAAAAAATCTAATTGAAGAAATAGATAAACTGGAGAGTGAAGTCTTAAATTTACCAGCATTTCATACTTATAGTGCGCAATATGAATCTTTTTTAGATCGCATACAAGCCCTTGATAAGATATTAGAAGTGAAGAAGAAAAATAAACTGCAACGTGACTTGGCTGATTTTAAAAATGGTAACATCTTCTCTTGGCCGAGAGCAGATGACCAATGGAGATATGTAAATAGAGATTTGGTCAACTCAAAGAAGAAAGAGACTGTTCCAAATAGCTTAGATCAATTAGATATTTTTGAATTGCCGCGGACACCGATACAGCCAACATCCAATCGGGATGAACGTCTTCAAGCTCAAGTTCAAGCAGTAGCGAATCAACAAGAAGCAGCATCTTCAAAGACTGTGATACCAGTAGGAGAACTTCCCCCATTTGATGAGAGAAGCACGTTGAATAAATTAGATAATCGAACATTGCAGCGATCTCAGACTGAGAGTAGAGAGAAAACCAAACAAGTGGAAATATCGTCTTTTTTACCATTTTGGTTAAAACAACCAGAAAAGGTAATAATTCAGCAAAAGACGCCAACAGCAGCTCGTTCCATGCAGAAACAGGTGCAACAAACGGGGCCGGGGACAAAGAGGAAGAACAAGAGCCCATCAGGGATGAGCAAAATTATACACCGCTAACAGGGACAGTTACACTTTTTAAAGGTACTGTTAACTTATCGAATTTGAAGCTAAGTGATGAGCAATTGAGCTTGTTGGATAAAGGTTTGAAGTTCATACCTATTGCATATGATAATTTAGTAAATGCAAAAACAGATGTTAAACTATTTGCAAGAAATTTAATGCTTAAATTAATATTTAAGCAAAGTACTGACACTGGTTTCGAATGTAGAAAGTTAAGTATGTATATACCGCAAATGTGCCCAGTAGTAACTGCATTTGTGAATGTGGTAGAGAAAGAACTGAGGAATATGTATTTAAGAAAAAAATAGAAGAAAACTATATAATTTGACATATAAGGAGCATGAGGCTTTTATCTCCCTAAAAGAAAATGAGAATATAATAATTAAGCAAGCAGATAAGGGGGGCGCAGTTGTGATAATGGACAGATTGAAATATATGGAGAAGTTTAATAGCTTTCTTGCCGAACCCCAAACGTTTAAGCAAATAACATTTAGTGATGTTAAAAAATGTATTTTGGATGTTAACATGGTAGTATATGATATGCAGTTGAATCAAGACATATCTATTGAGCTATTTAATTACTTTTCTGTGACTTGTCCTAAAACACCGCAAATATATGGAATTCCTAAGATACATAAATCAATAACTGAACCCCCACTTAGGCCTATAGTTTCAGGTAAAGGATGGGTAATGGAACCCATATCGAAGTATCTTCAGATGAAACTTGCCAAGTATTTAAAGAAGTGTCCTAACATCTTAAAAGATACAACACAATTTTTGAAGCAATTGTATAAATGGTATGAAAAAAATTTAAATGAAAAAAATCCAAATGAAAAATTTTTATTAGTGACAATGGATATTGTTTCATTATTTACAGTTATTCCGCATAGCTATGGCATAGAAGCAATAAGAAGTTTTCTTTTTGGGGAGACCAATATGCAGGCACGTGAGATAGAGAATATCTGTATGTTACTAGAAATGGTGTTAACTAAGAATGTATTTATATTTGACAATGTACCTTATTTACAAATGACCGGTGTAGCAATGGGCACACCTGTGGTGAACACGTACGCAAATTTGGTGTTACATCAATGGGAAAGGCATTTCATTTTAAGTGAGGTCAATGAATTAAATAAGAAAGTGCAATTTTATAATAGATTTGTAGATGACTGCTTTTTGATTTGGAATGGTACACATAAGGAGCTGGAAAAGTATGTGGAGTATTTAAATGCAACAACAGAATTTCTGGAGTTAAGAAAGTTGTGTCATCTGATAGTATAGCTTTTTTAGATGTTCAGATTTACAAGAAGGGCAGTAAGATAGAAACTACGATATATAAAAAAGAAAATGCTAATAGATATGTTAGAAGGGATAGTATGCATGCTCCACACACCTTCAAGGGGATTATAAAAGCACAGCTTATAAGAGCTAGTAAACTTAATACTGAAGATGAAAACTTTGAAATGCAAGTTAAGGAAATGAAACGAGTTTATAAACAACGGTTATTCTGCAAATTATGTTGATATAATATGTAATGAAATTAGGATTGGTAGGAAACACAAGTATAAACCCGCGTTTAGTCAGGACATTGAATTACCTACACAGAATTCTAATGGGAATAAGAGTCTGGTGAGGTATGTAACCTCTTTTAATGTGAATACGAAAGAGGTTTGTCATATTATAGAAGAAAATTGGTTAATATTGCTAGCAATGCCAGAAGCTAAAGATCTAGTTGGCTTAAGACCAAATTTTGCTTACAGGAGCTTAAAAACTCTTAAGCAAGAATTATGTTACAAAGATTTTAGAGTGAAAGAGAATGTACAATATAGTAGGAGGGCAACAAAGAAATACTATAATTGTAGTTGCTGTGTGGACATCTATGATTTAGAAGAAGATTTTGAACATCCAGTCAGCAAAGAAAAGAATATCTTTAGTTGTTCAGTGAACTGTACAACTTCAAAGCTAGTATATTTGGCAACCTGCACACAATGTGCAGCATTCTATGTAGGTAAGACGATGAGAAAACTGAAAGAGCGTATAATAGAACATAAGTCTGAGATAAAAATAAATATATTAACTAATGCTCTATATAAGCATATATTGGAGAATGAAGCACATTCCTTTAAGTTTAGGGGTGTAAGTGTAGTGCATATGGATGTAAGAGGAGGGGATATAAATAATGTTCTTGAACTAAGGGAATATGAATGGATTACCAGGCTGCAGGCAGATTCACTACCAGGCTTAAACAATATGGTCAGTATAAAACCAGTATTGGTTAAAAGACAAAGAGAGTATATTTGACTTTCTTTAAAAATTTATTTTTAATTATTTACTTGTATAAGAAATTTGTTATATTTTTTAATGAGATTTAGCAACAAAAGTTGCTAGTTTGATATTTTATTGAATGTATTATAAATAATATTGTAGTACTTTAGTTTAGTCTACTTTTATGTAAAACGGTGTTTTCTTTTTTAAGTATTGTTTTAGGTATCTAATTATGTCTTGAATGTGTATAGCTGGCTAGATCATGTGATTTTATGTGACCTCTATTTAAAGTTGGGTAAAAGATGATTAATTTATGTACTGATGAAGGGTGTTAACCCGAAAGCTTTTCGTTAAATATTTTGGCGTTTTTATATGTGTTTGGAGTTTTGCAGCTATTAATATTTTTGTTACTGATCCAGTAAAAATTAGCCATTGTACAGAGTTTGCCATTATATTTATTACAAATGTATATATTCCTTTGGGATCACTGATTTATTTCATGACCTTAGGCATTACAGTAGATTTTTCTAAAGTTTAGCAGTCCCTCTTCTCTTTTTTGTTAAGATTTTATTTATTTATTTATTTATTTTACATTTGTTAACCGGATTAGTCCAGCTGAGCGTTTAGCTCATTTTCAGTGGAGACCTGAGGAGAAAAGCTCCCCAGTCAGTATTTACACTTTACTTACAATCAGTAAGACATTTTCATTTGCAGCTAAACAAATAGTTAGAGAGAGATAACATTTACAATAAATCATACAGAAAACAGTTGGGTACAATGTCAGAAATCATACCGCAAAAACTTAGGTACAATGCCATGAAAGGAATACAGTGTTTATAATTCCTAAGTGGTTATATACAGTATAGGTACAGAATTAGTAGTTAGGGGATGAAGTGGTTAAGCATAGAGACAGAGGGGTAGGTGTTTATTAAGCTAGACAGTGGAAGAGAAATGGAGAGAGAAGGAACAGAAGCTAGGGTTGGGTAGTT
Organism: Protopterus annectens; assembly: GCF_019279795.1. Classification (NCBI taxonomy): domain Eukaryota; kingdom Metazoa; phylum Chordata; order Ceratodontiformes; family Protopteridae; genus Protopterus; species Protopterus annectens. The sequence continues at coordinate 38,961,535 of NC_056738.1, forward strand.
TCAGCGAGGATGACTACAGTGGCAGGACCATTTATTTGTTAGATATCTCTGAGTGGCTAGTTTGAAATGCTTGGTTTGGTCAAGGGACCTAATTTATAGGGGTAGTTTATTCCAAGTTGCAGCAGGGTTATAGATATAGAATAAACACCCTGTTTTGGTTTTGGGTTTATAGATCTGTAAGAAGTCCTGGTCTTTAAGTAGATAAGCAGATGATAAGATTTTGTAGCATACAGTATTTAAATATTGTATATCTTTATCTATTTCACACTGAGCTAATCGAAGGAAGGACACTGAGGAAACTCAGAGCTATAATATATAACATTAAGTATCCTGTTTTTTGTTTATTTTGTTCTTTATTTCTTTGTTATTTATAGCACTTTGTGTACTGTGTATTTTTCTAGCTAGTTTCACTGTGTGTGAGGTATTAACTGGAAATTGTCCACTTTTATTAAGCATCTGTTGGGTTGTTTGTTTCTGAAAACTTGTTGCAGTTAAACTCTTTTTTGTAGAGGCTCCTTTAGCTATTTAAAACTTTCATTTAAAGGCTCACTGCTGCTTTTCATCTGAGAGAAACATTTCTGCAGTTTGTTCTAAGTAGTGGGGATATTTGTAGCATTTCCATATTCAGGCTTGTATTTGGGCCTAGTGTGTGGAGGCTGTGTGTCTGAGCACATATTCAGGGACATCTTGGTTTAGCCAAAGCCATCAGGCATTTCAGTGAGAGAGAATTGTTTGAAGTCATTGGCTGACTGAGGTCACCTGGACTACAGCTTAGACTAACCACCTCATTGGTTCTTTTGAGATTTCTTTCTTAAAAGCTGTCTCACATTTCAACTTTCTGTTACCTAAGAAGTTCAGTTGTGAGTGTTCTGCCATTTCACACTGAGCTAATCGAGGGAAGGACACTGAGGAAACTTGGAGCTATAATATATAACATTGAGTATCCTGTTTTTTGTTTATTTTGTTCTTTATTTCTTTGTTATTTATAGCACTTTGTGTACTGTGTATTTTTCTAGCTAGTTTCACTGTGTGTGAGGTATTAACTGGAAATTGTCCACTTTTATTAAGCATCTGTTGGGTTGTTTGTTTCTGATAAATTGTTGCAGTTACACTCTTTTTTCTAGAGGCTCCTTTAGCTGTTTAAAACTTTCATTTAAAAGCTCACTGCTGCTTTTCAGCTGTGAGAAACATTTCTACAGTTTGTTCTAAGTAGTGGGGATATTTGTAGCATTTCCATATTCAGGCTTGTATTTGGGCCTAGTGTTTGTGGAGGCTGTGTGTCTGAGCACATATTCAGGGACATCTTGGTTTAGCCAAAGCCATCAGGCATTTCAGTGAGAGAGAATTGTTTGAGGTCATTAGCTGATTGAGGTCACCTGGACTACAGCTTAGACTAAGCACCTCATTGGTTCTTTTGAGATTTCTTTCTTAAAAGCTGTCTCAGGTTTCAACTTTCTGTTCCCTAAGAAGTTCAGCTGTGAGTGTTCTGCCATTTCACACTGAGCTAATCGAATGAAGGACACTGAGGAAACTCGGAGCTATAATATATAACATTGAGTATCCTGTTTTTTGTTTATTTTGTTCTTTATTTCTTTGTTATTTATAGCACTTTGTGTACTGTGTATTTTTCTAGCTAGTTTCACTGTGTGTGAAGTATTAACTGGAAATTGTCCACTTTTATTAAGCATCTGTTGGGTTGTTTGTTTCTGATAACTTGTTGCAGTTAAACTCTTTTTCTAGAGGCTCCTTTAGCTGTTTAAAACTTTCATTTAAAGGCTCACTGCTGCTTTTCAGCTGTGAGAAACATTTCTGCAGTTTGTCTAAGTAGTGGGGATATTTGTAGCATTTCCATATTCAGGCTTGTATTTGGACCTAGTGTTTGTGGAGGCTGTGTGTCTGAGCACATATTCAGGGACATCTTGGTTTAGCCAAAGTCATCAGGCATTTCAGTGAGAGAGAATTGTTTGAAGTCATTGGCTGACTGAGATCACCTGGACTACAGCTTAGACTAAGCACCTCATTGGTTCTTTTGAGATTTCTTTCTTAAAAGCTGTCTCAGGTTTCAACTTTCTGTTACCTAAGAAGTTCAGTTGTGAGTGTTCTGCCATTTCACACTGAGCTAATCGAAGGAAGGACACTGAGGAAACTTGGAGCTATAATATATAACATTGAGTATCCTGTTTTTTGTTTATTTTGTTCTTTATTTCTTTGTTATTTATAGCACTTTGTGTACTGTGTATTTTTCTAGCTAGTTTCACTGTGTGTGAGGTATTAACTGGAAATTGTCCACTTTTATTAAGCATCTGTTGGGTTGTTTGTTTCTGATAACTTGTTGCAGTTAAACTCTTTTTTCTAGAGGCTCCTTTAGCTGTTTAAAACTTTCATTTAAAGGCTCACTGTTGCTTTTCATCTGTGAGAAACATTTCTGCAGTTTGTTTCCCACCCTCTCTCCCTGTTGGTATAGTGTTTTTATAGTTGGTGGCATTGCAGTTGCCTGCCCCTATTGTAAATTTGATCTGGGACCATCCTCCCAGTCTGGTGTCATTACCTCATTCTACCCAGTACAGGGAGAACATTTGAGAAGGCCAATCAGCTTAGTTTCTGCTACTACTTTCTCTCTTTCCACTAAAAAGAAAAAAAAAAAACTTTTTCTAAGCTTGTTTCCTGCCTTTCCTCTTGGTAGTCTAGCTTGGATACAGATTTGCTGTGTCCATGACTATTTGTAGGCTTCTAGGGCCCAAGCCTTTCTGTGTTGGAGGGAAGCCTTCTAGCTTAATTTTGTTTCTTAGAACTAGCCAGTTTTATTGTTTCAGCACTTGTTCAGAACTTATTGTAAGCACTAAATAAGCTACAAATTACTACAACACTCAACTTTCCTCACTGTCTAGAGGAAAACAGTTTCTAGTACTTAACAAATAAGCACCTATCCAGGCATGTCTAAGGGTCAGCCCCTGATGTTTTCTCCTGTCTACCTGATGAATCTGGGCATCTTGGGGCAATGCAGTAATTGCCTCATGTACACAGACAACCCTCTCCTCCTACCACCAACATTATAACCTGTAAGAGATGCACTTATATTGCCAAACTGGAAGCAAAGCTCTCTTCATCCAAGACTGGACTAGACAGTCAAGAGGAGAAGGTAAACACTTGCACCTCACCACACTCAGCACATAGTCCCTCAAAACCTACACCACCAAAACACACACATAGAAACACAAAACACACACCTACATTCACGGAGGCTCTCAGTAAAAACCTGCCCAAGCAACATGGACCTCCAAAGCAGAAACCCAAGCAACCTCCACCCCCCCCAACACAACCCAAATGACACATAGCCCACAAACTCAGTGTGCCACTCAACCACAGCCCATAAGGCATAACAACGTACCCAACACTCTAGTCATAGGTGACTCTATAGTCAGGCACACTGATGTTCCACTCACCAGGCTAAACAAGGAGAAAGTTACTGTCAGCTGCCTGTCGGGTGCCAGGATCCGCCACATAACGCATGCACTCAGGTCACTCCACAACAAGTGCAAATATGACTCTGTCATTGTCCATGTTGGTGTGAATGACCTGAGATGTACCTCCTTGGACTACATCAAAAGGGACATGGAGGAGCTGTCTGATCTTTTAGCCCAGGCAGGTATGACCCTAGCCCTGAGTAGCATCCTGCCATCACCCAGAATGATACCACAGTACAAGGACAAAATGACTGACTTCAACAATTGGCTAAGCCTCTGGTATCATTCTAAGGGGATCCAATATCTGTCTGCCTGGGATGACATGATTGACAAGCCACGATGCTTTGCCAGAGATGGCCTGCACCTGTCGCCCCTGGGATTCCGGATACTGGCTAAGGCTCTAGCCACCCCTATAGTGCCTTCTAGAAGTCTAAATCTCAAAATGCACTCTCTCGAGGCACTCCTTAAAATGGAGAACACTGACATCTGTGCAGTGACAGAGACCTGGTTCAAGGCTCCAGAAAGTACCCCTGCATTACCAGGCTATAATTCATACCACACCTTTCGGCCACCTAACCTGGACCGAAACACTAAAGGTGGAAGCGTGTCCATATTTATTAAGGATATCCACACCTCCAGGCTAGTTGCTCACCATAATGCATCCGAGATTATCCAAGTGCAACTAGCTCTGGGCAAGACCACAATCCAAATTGTTGCTTGCTACAGATCCCCCACCATGCCCCAGGATTCCCACTCCTCATTTCTTAATACACTGGAAAATATTAGGGTACAACCTAACACCCTAATAATGGGTGATTTCAACTACCCTACCATTAACTGGAAAAACTACTCATGTACCAACTCTTGTGCTCAACGTTTTTGGGAATTCATAAATTCCAATGCCATGGATCAACTTATACACACCCCCACCAGGGGCAGCAATATCCTAGATCTGGTTATTACCAACATGGGCAACCGGTGCTCCACACCAGAGGTCAATTCCTCGTTGGTCAGATCAGACCATAAGCTAATCACCCTAGACATCCACATCCCTCCCCCACCCCCCATTAGGGAAACCACAGTAAAACATTTCTCCAAAGCCAACTTCATGCTTCTTAAGACAGAAGTGCCAAACTTCACGACACCCATGCTGATGGACAATAGAGGTATGACTGCTGAATCCTACACAAATGCACTTTATAGGCACTTACATGAGTGCATGGATCTTGCAATCCCTAACAGAACCAAGATGCTATCCTCCAAAAAAAGGAAGCCAATCTGGTGGTCCCCTGCCATAAACAAACTCTACAACAGAAGAAAGAAACTGTTGCAAAGAAGACTAAAATCTCATGATTGGAGAAACTCCCTGGTCGGCATCAGTAAGAAGCTGAGATCCCTCATAAAATCCTCCAAAGCTAGTTATGAAAACAAAATTGCCACTGACTCTAAAGACAACCACAAAGCATTCTATAACTATGTCAAGAATCTCACTGGCAACACTCAGATCTGCTCTGAGTTACAGCACAATGGCACTAAATATAAAGAACCAACGGATATTGCCAACATCCTGGCAGATAGGTTCAGTGCTAACTTTACCCCTCTGTCATCCCCTAAAGGGCCCATCTCTATACCAGAAGAATGCAAAGTTCCTGTAATCATGGCTGCACAGATAAAAAACACACTATCCAAAGCCAAGAACACAGCATCCAAGGGACCTGACGACATCCCAGGCTGTGTTCTACATGAACTACAGAATGAACTGGCACCCCAACTAAGTACCGTGTTCAATCATAGCCTCACCGCAGGCTATGTGCCCACTGAATGGCGCACATCGACAGTTATCCCACTCCACAAAGGGGAGCCACCACAGACCCCGCAAACTACTGCCCCATTAGCCTAACAAGCCTGGTCTGCAAAGCTATGGAGCATATCATCATGGAACTTATAAACAATGACATTGGTAATCTCCAAACTCAGGACCCCACCCAGTTCGGGTTTGTAAAAGGCAGATCATGTCTCCTAAACCTGATAGACTTCTTTGAAGCAGTCACCAAAGCCGTAGATGAGGGTAAGGTGGTTCACACAGCCTATCTAGATCTTGCCAAGGCTTTTGACACCGTCCCCCACTCTGGAATTATAGATGAACTCACTAAACTAGGTATAAATCCCTATGTCACAAGATGGGTTGCCAACTGGCTCACTGACAGAACTCACACTGTGAAAGTAGTAGACTCCAAATCCAGTTTCAGACCAGTGACAAGTGGAGTACCACAGGGTTCAGTCCTGGGTCCTCTCCTGTTTGGTATCTACTTCTCTGAAGTGCAGGCCAACACAGAAGGTCTTTGGCTAATGAAGTTCACAGATGACTGCAAACTAGGAGCCATAATCAAAACTCCAAAAGATGTGGACATCCTACAAAAGGGTCTTGCTGAGACAGATGCCTGGTGTCAAAGCCATGGCCTCAAGCTCAATGCCAAAAAGTGCATTGCCATTCCTTTTGGTAAAAACTCTGTACCCATGAACTACCACATAGGTGGTAGTCTACTTAACACCGAAAGTGTGAGAAGAGACCTTGGGACACAGGTGGACAGTAGTCTCTCCTTTGATAATCACATCGCCACAGTAGTCAGGAAATCCTTCTATGTGGCACACCTCATCACAAAAGGTTTCTCATCCAGGAAAAAAGAGGTCATTGTTCCCCTCTACTCGTCACTCATTAGACCCATTATAGAGTACAATGCCCCTTTTGGTATGTACCTCACAAGACATCTACAACAACTGGAAAGGCCACAGAAATACCTCACAAAGAGGATTACCGGTCTCAAAGAGATGCCCTGTGCAGACCATCTCAAAAAACTGCAGCTTTACTCCGTTGCATATCACCTACTCAGAGGTGATCTCTGCCTAACACACAAAGCTATGTCAAACCCAGAGATTTTAGACATGCTCCACTTAAAAAAATCCCAATCCCTATGAGCTACACGCTCTAGGGACCTAAACCTTGTCACCACAATAAACAGAACATGCTGAAGGGATAGATTCCTGTCCCAGAGACTTCCCATACTCTGGAACAAACTACCTATCTATATCAAACAAAGCTCCTCATTAGAACTGTTCAAGAAAAATCTTGATGATTGGATGGGAGATAGGAAATTCACCCCGGGGATCACTTCTGTGGCTCTGCTCGACAGTGGCAGAGGAAAATAATTTTCTTGGGTGGCGAAAGCCAGGGTACCTTTGGCTAGGCTTATATAGGCCCTAGGGCCAGTAGCCTAGTACCTACCTATGAACCTATGAATCTATGAAGTGAGTCTCTTGCAAGAATAAAATGTCTCATCTATTTAATTTTATATATCTCATTAATGATTTCCTTTTGTTACCATTATTTAATTCATTTACACTACCAGACATTAGATTAAAACTATCCATACTGTGTATGTGAAAATATATCTTTTAAAAGATAATATGACACATTTATCCACCATATTCATTTAATTGTATGCAAGACTCTAATGCATTTCTCCAACACTATCTTAACATTTTACATTTATTTCTAATTCTTCCTTTCTACAAACTAAACTACTAAAACTCGTAAATAACAAAACAAACAAGTCTACAACTGTAACTATATATATTACTAATAAAACACAACCTATCATTGATACCAAAGTCTGTAGTTTGCCTATTGAATAGACAAACTACTATACTATCTCTCTACCTACCAATACCTAAAAATTAATCAAAAAACTAGCCAAAAGCTGCCTTATAAATACTTAACATAATATTATATACAAATTAAAAATAATAAGAGACTATTTTTTATATATATTTTACCAGTTTAAACTATTCCCCATTGGTGTATAAAAGTTTAATAATCCTCTTCTATTAATCACAAATATTAAATAATTCAACAAATAGTTTAATATATACCTATTTACATGACAGTAGTATCAATGATCCATTAAATATTCCTACCTTATTCACTCATTCAACATTATTATAATTAAATCTCTAAATAAACAAGTAGAACAGAGTGGGATATGAAGAGATAAAGATATATATAAACTTACAGTTGACAGGATAGCTTATCATACTGAACTATTACACAAAAGGAAAAATTAATGCACATACATATTTATCATGCTAAAAGATATATACATATTTTACAGCTCTAACAAATGCTCTGAATTAATTTTAAAAGTACAAGTGTCTATATCTTAAAATTGTTAAACACTCTTAATATGACAAATATCAAAATATTTAAAAACTCCTTTAGCTTATTAAACTAATTCATAAAAATATGTACATTGCTGAGGTCAAACAGAATATCTTGCTATTTCTTTCAAGTCAAAAAACTGCAGTCTATACTGTTTTGAAAAGTTATAGTGTGCTTAATTCAAATCCCATTCTCCCTTATTGAAAAATCTATTCAATTTTCTATCACAATGGATGTACTGATTCAGGAATATAACACTCAAATTTTAGCTCTGACTTACGAAATATGTTATTTCAGGTAGTCTTAGTAAATCTAATAACATACAATATGCAAAAAGCTTCAAAGTTCACATGACCAAGCTTCAAATTTCAGCTTTCGGGATATTTTCAAATATTTTTATATGATTTTCTATGTAAATTACATGAGATCTTGTACATTCACACTTCTGCAATAAGCAGGTATATGTAATACATATCTTTCTTATAGGTTCATAGGTAGGTGCTAAGCTATCTGCCCAAGGGCATTTATAAGCCTAGCCAGAATGTGTTGGCTTTCGCCTCCCTTTTAAATTTGTTTCCTGGGACTCTGTCTAGCAGGGCCATTGAGGTGATCCCCGGGGTGAATTTACGATTTCCCATCCACTCGTCAAGATTTCTCTTGAAGAGTGTTAGTGAGGCACTCTGCCTAACATAAACTGTGATTCTATTCCAGAGCAAGGGAAGTCTCTGGGACAGGTGTCCATCCCTCCAGCATGTCCTGCTTATTGTTATGTTGAGGTTTAATTCACTGGAGCATGTGGCTCTCAGAGATTTGGTTTTCTTGAGGTGGAGCATGTCCATTAATTCCGGGTTGGACGTGGCCTTATACGTCAGGCAGAGATCACCTCTGAGCAGGCGGTAAGCAACTGAGTACAGCTGGAGTTTCTTTAGTCGAGCTGCATAGGGCATCTGTTTGAGGCCCATGATCCTCTTGGTGAGATACTTCTGTGGCCTTTCCAGCTGTTGCAGGTGTCGAGTAAGGTACATTCCAAATGGGGCATTGTACTCTATTATGGGCCTAATGAGTGATGAGTAGAGGGGCACAATGACCTCTCTTGATCTAGATGTGAACCCTTTCATGATTAGGTGGGCTACAATAATGTGGTTATCAAAGGAGAGGTTGCTATCTACCTGGGTCCCCAGGTCCCTAATTACATCTTCCGTACTTAGTGGATTACCACCTATGTGATAATTTGTGGGCACTTTGTTTTTCCCAAAGGGGATGACTATGCATTTTTTAGCATTTAGCTTGAGGCCATGGTTCTGACACCAGGTATCTGTCTCTGTGAGACCCTTCTGGAGGATATCTGTGTCAGCCGGAGAGTCTATTACGGCCCCCAATTTGCAGTCATCTGCGAACTTGGTTAGCCATAGTCCTCCCATGCTTGCCTGTACCTCAGATAAGTATATACCGAACAGGAGGGGTCCCAGGACCGAGCCTTGTGGGACGCCACCTGTAACTGGTTTAGAGTCGGACATGGCACCTGCAACTCTGACCATGTGTGTTCTATTCATGAGCCAGTTGGCAACCCATCTCGTGACATAGGGGTTAATGTTCAAGCTGGTGAGTTTATCTATGATGCCAGAGTGGCGAATGGTGTCAAAGGCCTTAGCGAGGTCCAGGTAGGCTGTGTAGACTACCATTCCTTCATCTATGGCCTTGATAACTGTTTCAAAGAAGTCAACTAGTTTAGGAGGCATGATCTGCCTTTAACAAAGCCGAATTGGGTGGGGTCCAGTGTCTGGAGGTTCCTAATGTCTGTTTATGAGATCCATGATGATTAACTTCATAGCCTTGCAGACCAGGCTAGTCAGGCTTATAGGGCGATAGTTCCCAGGTTCTGTTGTGGCACCACCTTTGTGGAACGGGATGAGTGTAGCTGTACGTCATTCTTTGGGTACATAGCCTATGGTAAGGCTGAGTTTGAACAGTGAATTTAGGTGAGGGTTTAGTTCATTTTGGAGCTCATGTAAGACGCAGCCTGGGATACCATCCGGTCCCATTGATGCTGTGTTTTTAGCTTTGGAGAGGGCTGTTTTTACCTGCTTGTTTGTGATGTCTGGGACTCTGCATTGTTTTGGGATGGACACGGGTCCTTTTGCGAGTGAGGGGAGGGTAAAGTTTGCACTGAACCTGTCAGCCAGGATATTGGTAATGTCAGTTGGTTCAGTGTATTTTTTGCCATTTTGCACTAGCTCAGAGCATATCTGAGAGTTTCCACCTAGATTCTTGACATAGCTAAAGAAGGCTTTGTGATTATCTTTAGAGTCTTTGGCAATTTTTCTTTCGAAACTGGCCTTGGATGATTTTATGAGGGATCGTAGTTTCTTGCTGATATTGATCAGTGATGCCTTTCCTTTTTGGGATTTTGCTCTATCATGTAATAGTTTCTTCCTTCTGTTGTATAGTTTATTTATGGCCGTGGACCACCAGACTGGTTTCCTCTTTTTGGAGGAGTAAGTCTTGGTTTTACTTGGGATGGCTCGATCCATGCATTCCTGTAGGTGCTCATAGAATGCATTTGTAAAGGATTCTGCTGTTTGGGCAGCATTATCCTTTAGCAAGGGGGCTTGGAAACTTTCCACCTCGGTCTTGAGAAGTGAGAAGTTAGCTTTTGAAAAGTTTTTCACAGTGCTTTCCTTGACCAGGGGTGGGGACGGGATGTGAATGTCCCGTGTGATTAGTTTATGATCTGATCTTACCAGCGAGGGGTTTACCTCTGGTGTGGAGCACTGATCCCCCATGTTGGTGATGATCAGGTCCAATATGTTATCACTTCTTGTGGGCATGGTGACCAGCTGTTTCAGGGCATTTGAATTTATAAACTCTAGGAAGCGTTGGGCAAAGGAGCTTGCACTTGAGTGGTTATCCTAGTCAATGTTTGAGTAGTTGAAATCTCCCAGTATCATGGTGTTTGGTAGGACCTTTATATTTTCCAATGTTCTCGGGAATGTTGAGTGGGGGTCCTGAGACAAGGTGGTGATCTGTAGCAAGCTATAATCTGAAAATCAGCTTTGCCCACCGTTAGTTGCACATGGATGGTCTCCGAGGCCATGTGCTGTGCTACTAACCTGGAGGTGTGGGTATCCTTTATGAAAATAGATACAACCCCTCCTTTTGTATTTTGGTCTGGGTTCGAAGGCCGAAAGGTATGGTATGAGTTGTATCCTGGTAGTGCTGGGGTGCTCTCTGGAGCCTTGAACCAGGTTTCTGTTACTGCACAGATATAAATTTTCTCCATGCTAAGGAGTGCCTCGAGTGCATGCATTTTGAGGTTTAGACTTCTGGCATTGAGTAGCATTACCCTCAGTTTTTGGTTACTTGTGTTGTTTAGGGAGGTGGGTTTGTCTTTTGAGCCTTGCCTAAAAAAAGGTACTACGGGGGTGGCAAGAGCCTTGGCCAGTATTCAAAAGCCTAAGGGTGACAGGTGCAAGCCATCTCTGATGAAGCAGCGTGGCTTGTCGAGCATGTCGTCCCAGGCTGACAGACACTGGATCCCCTTTGATTGACACCAATAGCTTAGCCAATTTTTAAAACTGATCATTTTATCTTTGTATTGTGGCACCATTCTTGGTGAGGGCAAGATGCTACTCAGGGTCAGGGTCATACCAGTCTGGGCTATATGATCACAGAGTTCCTCTATGTCTCTTTTCATGTAGTCCAGGAAGGTACGTCTCAAGTCATTCACACCAACATGTACAATGACAGAGTCATATTTGTACTTGTTTTGGAGTGACCTGAGTGCTTGTGTTATGTGGCGGATCCTAGCACCCGACAGGCAGCTTACAGTAACCTTCTCCTTGTTCAGTCTAGTAAGTGGAACGTCAGTGTGCCTGACAATAGAGTCACCTATTACTAGTGTATTGGGTGTGTTGTTAAGCCTTAAGGGCTGTGGTTATGTGGCACACTGACTCTGTGAAGTATGTGATACGTGGTTGTTGTTTGAGGGTGGAGGTTGCTTGGATGTCTGCTTAGGCAGATTTTTATTTAGAGCCTCCGAGTATGCTACACTCAAAGAAATCCCAATCCCTCAGAGCTACATGCTCCAGGGATCTAAACCTTGCCATCACAATGAACAAAACATGCTGGAGAGATAGGTTCCTGACCCAGAGACTGCCCATACATGTCAAAGCAGAGCACCTCTTTGGCCCTCTCCAAAAAGAACCTTGATGATTGGATGGGAGACAGAAAATTCACCCCGGGGATCATGTCAGTCACCCTGATAGACAGGAGTCAAGGGAAGTAGATATTGTGGGAAGAAATAGTCAGGGAATTGCTATGGCTATGCTTGTATAGGCACTAGGGCTGATAGCTTAGTACCAACCTATGAACCTATAAAATGACAGCACACAGCAGCTGCTAATTTCCTTTGTAAGTTTCTCATTCTTCTTCATTCTTTTAAAATGTTCTAATCGGTAACAAACTTTTAACTTGACTTATTTCCATTAATATGTACAGTTAGACATAACACTACAGCATAAGCTATTAACATTCAGCAAAATGTAAGCAAAGTATACATCAGCAACAGCTCAATATAAAACATTACTATAGCTTTTGTTTTACCAATTCTTCACTTTTAAATAAATATTTAAAACATGTTATTTATCTCATACACACACACACACACACACACACACACACACACATATATATATATATATATATATATATATATATATTTTTTTTTTTTTGGAAAAAAAAAAGAAAAAGAAAGTTAATTCATATTTTCACAGGCATCATTGATGAACATTGACCTAGATTTTCTTCAAGAAAGCTCAAGGAGCAGGCAGAAAGCAAGGCAATCAAGAATCAAGCACTTTCATACAATTGAACCATTATTTTGTTCCCAAGCTTTCAGTAATTGTTTCATAAATGACCTGTAAAAGGAATGTGTTACCCAGGAACAAAATAAACAAAATCTCAGGCACTTTAACACTTCTAATTCGCATTTAGAAAGACATTTATATGTTTAGTTAAATGAATTAAATATATTAAGTCCTTCACTGTAAATATAGTAAAATTAACCATTTATATTCCTTATCATGAAAAATGTTTTAGCTTAAAATAAAAACACATACTTACATATGTTTTGAAGCTTATGGTCTAATACAAATCTTTACTTAAAGGGTAAATCTATTGTTTCAGAAAAGAAAAATCTGACAATCAGAGTAAAAGTCACTTGTTTTTAAGCTTTTTTAATTTTAGAAGCAGTTTTCCAGGAATTCAACTCACTTCATCTCTTGAGGCACCTTCACTATTATTAAGGTTTTTTTTTTTTTGTTAACAAAAAGTGGATGCCTTTTCTAGTATGTCAAACAAAACACTTAGTTCCAAAGAAAAATAAAATTGATTGACACCAAAGTGGCTTTGACATTGTTCTTTTTAAGAACCTTAATTAGTAGTAAGCAGGATGTTCTTTTACTCATTACTTTACTGGAATAATCACAGTCAAATCTGACTACTTGTTCACCTATTTTAAAAGTGTGCTGGGTCATGCTGTTTTTAGTATTTGCTCTTTTTCTAAGCTGAACATCAACTTATCTATAATCAAATGCAGTGGTGAGTTTTCCTTCTTTGAATGTGATCTCAGGGACCTATGTACCCCTCCAATTCCAAAAGATAACATTTCAAATATATTTAATGTTTTATACAGCCAAGTTGTTGAGAAATTTATTATACTGCCTCCTTCATACTTTTCAGGTATACCATAAATTCTAACGTTATTTTGTCTCAGTCTATTTTTAAATCATCACCTTTTTCTGTGAGCCAGTTATTTTGTTTTAAAAGAAATCCAGTCTGAGACTCATCCTCAGTTATTCTCCCTTCATGATCATTTAAAACTTCTTCCATACTGCTGATGTGTGCACTTTGCTGTTTCACAGGAATTTCTAAATGTTTCATCTTCTTTCTGGACTCTTCTTTCAAACTTTCTATTTTGGTAGCCAATTTGTCTATTCTAAGTAATACTTCCTGCATACTAGATATTAAGTGATTAGATGTTTTTTTTTAACACAAGAATCCTGAGTAACATTTCTTGAGTGGCTCTTGTTGAAGTCTCTTCCCTCTTAATCAAGCAGCTGAAATTCTGACAAGAAAATTACAGCTTTTGAAGAACTTGAAGCTATAAATCTTTTCTTTGACTATTAGTGGATAAAATTAGCCAACAAGTATTTCTAAATTTTAAATTTTTTGATTATATTTTCTGTCAGTGAAAAGTTTTCAGTCACAGAGCTTTCACCAATTGCTGACGTTAGTAAGCCATCTTGGCCACACCCTCGGGATTTGATATTTTTTTCACTGGTGAGAAAACAAAGGCTTGGCTTCCACTGCTTGCTTACCTGTTAAGGGTTTAGAATATTTAAACCATTTACTCAAGGTAGACATGGCTTATTTATCCATTAAGGTGAATTTACTGTTTTGTTACTGAATTCCTGTTTCTCCAACTATAGTTTCTTCTCTGCTAATTTTCTGCTGGTGTAGAGGGATACAGGCCTGATTACAACTCAGGTGACCCAAGTTCAATTAGTGGCTTGGGCAGCTGATGGAAAGTTGGCAGGCAGGATATGTTATTGCTATCCTGGGCTGGGATTGTGGTGACATCCTCTCTCCATTTGGGTGCTGGCAGAGGCTAGTGCTCATGGAAGTTGGATGTCAGGCTGCAGGTGCAGGATAGAAAGTCAGTGCACACCCCTTAGGACCAGGGGATGGAGAATGTCACAATTTCCCTGTGCTCAGCCAGTCATAGCTAGTGTTAGGCATGAAGAGGAGGACATAGGTGAGCAAAAACTTCCCAGACCCTGTGGATGACAGTAGGACTCCTGATGCTTGGTCCACTCCACCACTGAGTGTAAGTGTATAACCCATAAGTAGAGCCATCATATGGAAGGTGGACTGACTTACTGAGCAGGGAAGAATAGCCTGGGGTGGGGGGGGGGGGGTCTGGATTGAAAAAATACAGTTTCTTTTCTCATTTAAAAAAAGTACCCAAAATAGATCCTTCACCTCAGGATTCAAAGACATTTTGTACTATGTGCATTACACTTAACATTTTCAAAAAAACTGATCACCCTTCCGAACCTATTTTATCAATACTTTATAGGTTCAAAAACAGATGGGGGAGTAGTCATAATAGACAAACATTGTTATTCCTCCAAAATTTTGGCTTATTTTCATAATGGAACATTTTTTTTATTGAGGTTTCATGGAACGAAATCAACATTGCTTACCATGGTACTGATTTGATTTTGGAGGACATTTTCATGACATTAGATTTACCACTAGGGAATTCTTAGTAGTAAAGCAGCCTAGGACTCCAGCAATTTTTAGAATTCCTAAGATCCATAAATTGATATCTGACCCCCCTTAAGACCCATTGTATCTCAGGCCGGGTCTAAAATGGAACCTTTGGCCAAATTTGTTGACTTTAATCTTAAATCATTTATGGTGGATAAGCAGCATATACTAAAGGACTCTTGGTATTTTCTTGAGATTATGTCTAAAACCATGTTTTTGCCTGAGGCCCTCTTTGTTACAATAGACATCAAAGACTTATCTTCTGTCATCCCCCACAAGGAGGGTCTGGACTGGTTTCATCAAGCTACAGGAAGGGGCACAGATTTGAGTGATACTGAAGTTAGATTAATCCTCCAGTGTATAGAGCTTGTGCTAACAACTTTGAATACTATGAAGATGAATATTACAAAAAAACACAGAGGTATGGCCATGAGGGCAGCTTCAGCTCCCTTATTTGCCAACATGGTTTTGTGGTTCTGGGAGACCTCCATGATTTTAAGTTCACTTTTTTTTCTATGATTGGAGTTTATCTCAGGTACCTGGATGATATATTTATTTTATGGAAGGGCAGTTCAGAGGAACTGAAATCTTTTATGGACTTTTTAGACCTCTCCACTGACATCCTAGAATTTACCCACCAATGGAACACATTCTATTGTTTTCAATATCACATTGTCCAAAAATTTCGAGGAACAAAGTTACGAATACAACATTTTCAGGAAAACACTTTTTTAATGCATATTTGCATTTCGATAGTCGACACCCTGCATGACAGAAAAATAATTTGGTGAAAGGTCAACTGATCAGGCTTAGTAGATTAGTTTCTGAAGACACCAACTTCCAAGATGAAGGTATCAAACTTTGTGAAATGTTTAAAAGCAGCAGCGACCAACAGGGCATGTTGAACGATATTAGTTTTGTGATAGAGCACAGATATTCTCTCTACGGCTCCATTATACGACAACCTGGATTCATGGTGGGTCAGAATAAAAACAATGATAAAAGTCCAGATAACCCTTCACAGGTGTTGGTCCTGCAATACAGCAAAGACATCCATTCTTTGAAAAGTTCCATCAAAGCGCACTGCAGTACTGTTTTTGGAGACCCTGGGTTAACCAACCGGTTGGGGCAACAACCTACTCTTATGGTGAGTTAGCTCTTGCTACTTTACTGTGCTCAATATAAGGATCATTGCTGTAGGCATTTATAATTCAGTTGGGAAAGTACCAAGCAGTGTATTCTCAAATGCCAGATTCACACCCATTGGAAACTCCCACTACTAAAAAGATTGGCTGGAGGATTGAGATCTGTCTCTAGCATCATAACAACTAAATTATGAATGCCTGAAGCAAGGGTCCTATTATCTGAACATCTAATGTTATGGTGAAAATGTTCACACAACTGTACTTTCTTTTTTGTCAGAATGCTGCCTTTGATACAATCAAATAAAATTTTCTAAATTACAACACACAAGATTCACTTTAATAGGTCTTTGAAACTGTAACCACCATCAAGGGATTAAAGCATTGACAAATTAATTGAAGGGGACCTGGCAACCCATCAAATTCCATACAAGTCTCATCTAACAGTGACTCACAAGTGAATCTCATATTACAGCTTTTAACTATGACAAAATAAACCACCACTAACGATGCACAAAATGGTTTTATTCAGTGATTAGACTGACAAGTGATAAGGCAGATATTGCAAAATGTTTCTCTGCTGTAACCTACATTTACACTTGAATACAGGTAAACACTTGAATGACACTGAGCTGAAGCAATGATGGCCCACTGTGATTTGCTGAAATAACATCTACTAGTTGTTTGTTAGTAGAGGCTGTGTGTCTGAGCACATTATCAGGCCATCATAGCTTAGCCAAAGCCAGTATAGCATTTCAGTGAGAGTGAATTGTTTGTGGTCATTGGCTGACTGGGGTTGCCTGGACTATGCCCTGGAGTAAGCACCTCATTGGTTCTTTCAAGCTTTTTTAAAGTTGTTTCAGGTTTCAACTTTGTTACTAAAGAAGTTAACTTGGGAGTGTTTCTGCCATTTCACAATGAGCTAATCGGAGGAAGTCGGAGGAAGGGCTCTGAGCCAACTAATCTGTGACATATAACATTAAGTATCCTGTTTTTTGCTTATTTCTGTTATTTATAGCACTTTTATTGTCTGCATATACTTTGCTAGCTAGTTTCACTGTGTGTGAGGTATTAACTAGAAATTTTCTACAATTGTTAAGCATCTGGTTGGGTTTGTTTGTTCTGATTTTTGTTTCTCACCCTCCCTCCCTCCCTATTGGTATCCTGTTTTTATACTTGGTGGCCTTGTAGTTGCCCGCCCCTACTGTAAATTTGATCTGGGACACTCCTCCCAGTCTAGTGTCATTACCTCATTCTACCTAATCCAGGGAGAACATTTGAGAAGGCCAACCCAGTTAGTTTCTGCTCCTCCTTTCCCCTTTCCACTTTACAAAAAAAAAATTCTAAGCTTGTTTCCTGCCTTTCCTGTAAGTCGTCTAGTCCAGATACAGATTTGCTGTATCCAGGACTGTTTGTAAGCTTCTGAGCCCCACAAGCCTTTCTGTGTTGGAGGGAAGACTTCTAGCTTAATTTTGTTTCTTAGAACTAGCCAGTTGTCTAGTTTCAGCACTCAAATCTGTTTCTTTGAGCTCAGCACTTGTTCAGAACTCATTGTGAGCACTAAATAAGTTCAAATTGCGACAACACTCGACTTTCCTCACTTGTCTAGAGGAAAACAGTTTTTAGTATTTAATAAATAAGCACCTATCCAGGCATGTCTAAGGGTCAGCTCCCGGTGTTTTCTCCTGTCTACCTGATGAATCTGGGCATCTTGGGGCAATGCAGCAATTGCCTCATGTACACAGACAACCCACTCCTCCTACCACCCAACAATACAACCTGTGAGAGATGCACTTATATATCCAAACTGGAAGCAAAGCTCTCTTCACCCAAGACTGGACTAGGCAGTCAAGAGGAGAAGGTAAACAACTGCACCACACCACACTCATCACATAGTCTCTCAAACCCTACACCACCAAAACACATATGTAGAAACACAAAACACACACCTACATTCGCGGGGGCTCTAAAAAAAATCTACCCAAGCAACAGGGACCTCCTAAGCAGAAACGCAAGCAACCTCAACACAACCCAAATGACACATAGCCCACAAACACGTGTGCCACTCAACCACAGCCCATAATGTATAACAACGTACCCAACACTCTAGTCATAGGTGACTCTATAGTCAGGCACACTGATGTTCCACTCACCAGGCTAAACAAGGAGAAAATTACTGTCAGCTGCCCATCAGGTGCCAGGATCCGCCACATAATGCATGCACCCAGGTCACTCCACAACAAGTATAAATATGACTCTGTCATTGTCCATGTTGGCATGAATGACCTGATACGTACCTCCCTAGACTACATGAAAAGAGACATGGAGGACTGTTCGATCTTGTAGCCCAGGCAGGTATGATCCTAGCCCCGAGTAGCATCCTGCCATCACCCAGAATGATACCACAGTACAAGGACAAAATGATTGACTTCAACAACTGGCTAAGCTTCTGGTGTCATTCTAAGGGGATCCAGTATTTGTCTGTCTGTGTAGAATGACATGATTGACAAACCACGACACTTTGCCAGAGATGGCCTGCACCTGTCACCCTTGGGATTCCGGATACTGGCTAAGGCTCTTGCCACCCCTATAGTGCCTTTTTTAGGCAAGATTCAAATGACAAATTCACCACAGTAACAGGTACAAGCAAGCAAAATCTGAGGGTAATGCTACTTAATGCTAGAGGTCTAAACCTCAAAATGCACTCACTCGAGGCACTCCTTAAAATGGAGAACATCGATATCTGTGCAGTGACAAAGACCTGGTTCAAGGCTCCAGAGAGCACCCCTGCATTACCAGGCTATAATTCATACCACACCTTTCGGCCAGCTAACCTGGACCAAAGCACTAAAGGTGGAGGCGTGTCCATATTCATTAAGGATATCAAAACCTCCAAGCTAGTTGCTCAGCATAATGCATTCGACATTATCCAAGTGCAACTAACTCTGGGCAAGACCGCAATTCAAATTGTAGCTTGCTAAAGATCCCCCACCATGCCCAGGATTCCCACTCCTTATTTCTTGATCCACTGGAAAATATTAGGGTATAACCTAACACCCTAATAATGGGTGATTTCAACTACCCCACTATTAACTGGGAAAACTACTCATGTACCAACTCTTGTGCTCAACGTTTTCTGGAATTCATAAATTCCAACGTCCTGGATCAACTTATCCACACCCCCCACCAGGGGCAGCAATATTCTAGACCTGGTCATTACCAACTTGGGAAACCGGTGTTCCACACCAGAGGTCAATTCCTCATTGGTCAGATCCGACCACAAGCAAATCACCCTAGACATCCGCATCCCACCCCCCATTTGGGAAACCAGCGTAAAAAGACAGAAGTGGCAAACTTTACAACACCCATGCTGATGGACAATAGAGGTACGACTGCTGAATCCTATACAATTGCACTTTACAAGCACTTACAAGAGTGCATGGATTAGGCAATCCCTAACAGAACCAAGATGCTATCCTCCCAAAAAAGGAAGCGAATCTGGTGGCCCCCTGTCATAAACAAACTCTACAACAGAGGAAAGAAACTGTTGCAAAAAAGAGTAAAATGCCATGATTGGAGGAACTCCCAGGTCAGCCTCAGGAAGAAGCTGAGATCCCTCATAAAATCCTCCAAAGCTAGTTACGAAAACAAAATCACCACTGATTCTAAAGACAACCACAAAGCATCTATAGCTATGTCAAGAATCTCAATGGCAACACTCAGATCTGCTCTGAGTTACAGCACAATGGCACTAAATATACAGAACCAACTGATATTGCCAACATCCTGGCAGATAGGTTCAGTGCTAACTTTACCCCTCTCTCATACCCTAAGGGGGCCATCTCTATACCGGAAGAATGCAAAGTTCCTGAAATCACGGCTGCACAGGTAAAAAACACACTCTCCAAAGCCAAGAACACAGCATCCATGGGACCAGATAACATCCCAGGGTGCATTCTACATGAACTACAGAACAAAAAGGCACCCCACCTAAGTACCATGTTCCATCATAGCCTCATCTCAAGCTTTGTGCCCACTGAATGGCGCACAGCAACAGTTATCCCACTCCACAAAAGGGGAGCCACCACAGATCCCAGGAACTTCTGCCCCATTAGCCTGACGAGCCTGGTCTGCAAAGCTACGGAATGTATCATCATGGAACTTATAAACAATGATATTGGTAATCTCCAAACTCTGGACCCTATCCAGTTCGGGTTTGTAAAAAGCAGATCATGTT
Organism: Protopterus annectens; assembly: GCF_019279795.1. NCBI lineage: Eukaryota > Metazoa > Chordata > Ceratodontiformes > Protopteridae > Protopterus > Protopterus annectens. The sequence goes on from NC_056738.1 coordinate 38,981,926, forward strand.
TCCTAAACCGGACAGACTTCTTTGAAGCGGTCAACAAAGCCGTAGATGAGGGAAAGGTGGTTCACACAGCCTATCTAGATCTCACCAAGGCTTTCGGCACCATCCCCCACTCTGGAATTATAGATAGACTCACTAAACTAGGTATAAATCCCTATGTCACAAGATGGGTTGCCAACTGGCTCACTGACAGAACCCACACTGTGAAAGTAGCAGACTCTAAATCCAACTTCAGACCAGTGACAAGTGGAGTACCACAGGTTTCAGTCCTAGGTCCTCTCCTGTTTGTTATCTACTTCTCTGAAGTACAGGCTAACACAGAAGGTCTTTGGCTAACAAAGTTCACAGATGACTGCAAACTAGGAGCCATAATCAAAACTCCTAATGATGTGGGCATCCTACAAAAGGGCCTCACTGAGACAGATGCCTGGTGTCAAAGCCATGGCCTCAAGCTCGATGCTAAAAAGTGCATTGTCATCCCTTTTGGTAAAAACTCTGTACCCATGAACTACCACATAGGTGGTAGTCTACTTGACACCAAAAGTGTAATAAGAGACCTTGGGACACAGGTGGACAGTAGTCTCTCCTTTGATAATCACAACGCCACAGTAGTCAGGAAATCCTTCTATGTGGCACACCTCATCACAAAAGGTTTCTCATCCAGGAAAAAAGAGATCATTGTTCCCCTCTACTCATCATTCATTAGACCCATTATAGAGTACACCGCCCCTTTTGGTATGTTCCTCACAAGACATCTACAACTGGAAAGGCCACTGAAATACCTCACAAAGAGGATTACAGCCTCAAACAGATGCCCTATGCAGACCGTCTCAAAAAACTCCAGCTTTACTCTGTCGCACATCACCTAGTCAGAGGCGATCTCTGCCTAACATACAAAGCTATGTCAAACCCAGAGCTGATGGACATGCTCCACTTAAAGAAATCCCAATCCCTCCAAGCTACACGCTCTAGGGACCTAAACCTTGTCACCACAATAAACAGAACATGCTGGAGGGATAGATTCCTGTCCCAGAGACTTCCCATACTCTGGAACAAACTACCTATCTATATCAAACAAAGCTCTTCATTGGCACTCTTCAAGAAAAATCTTGATGATTGGATGGGAGATAGGAAATTTACCCCGGGGGTCACTTCTGTGGCTCTGCTTGACAGAGGCACAGATAAATAATTTTCTTGGGTGGCAAAAGCCAGGGTACCATTTGGCTAGGCTTATATAGGCCCTAGGGCCAATAGCCTAGTACCTACCTATGAACCTATGAACCTATAAGAAGAGGAAAGAACTGCATGAGACAGGCAGAATGTAAGGGATAGGCTGAGGTACAGCAGGAAGTGAAGTACACAGAGATGCAAGTTGCAGATGGTAAATGAAGACAGGGCGTGGGACTTTATATGACTGCAAGCAGGAAGTCCCTCCCTTGCACTGACAGTTATGAGACATGAACCTTCCAGTAAATGTCAAGCACAGCAAGTAAGTGATAATATAAGTCAGGACACTAGATTATATAATAACTAGTTTGTAATTAACAACTGTATATCCAACTACAAGGAAACAATGACTTTATGGAAAACAGCTCACTCACCTCACCAGAGATTTTATTTTTTTGTTATTATAGTCTACTGGTTTACATAAAGTCATTGTTTCTTGAATTATAAAGTAGTTGTTAGAAGCAAAAAGCCTGAATACTGTAATGCAGATAAGGCACAGAAGCTGAAAGCATGGATATATGGCAGATCAGTCAGAGTTGGGAATTAGGAGTTCCAGTTTAACTCAGTGGCTGGCCAGCTCATTTAGTTTGTCAATAGGCCATCATATGGGATTGGGGTTTTAGCAGTCTGCTATTCTCAAAAAAAAAAAAAATACTCCGTGTATTATTTAATTTTATTGACTAGGTTGGTCCCACAGCCTATTTTCAGGGAGCAGCCAAAGTGGCATTTATATGAACTGGGGAAAACTTGGAACAGACACTGTAGAAATGTCCCTACTCTTCTTATCTTGAACATCCAACTAAGTTATGACAGCTCTGATAAATGGGACAGAGCTTAGTTTAATGTCTCCCCTGAAGAGTGACATCTCAGGAGTAAGGTACCTTCTCCTTCCCAATGTTACAATGTATAATCTGTAGTGGAACATGAATCTAGGCATCTGGCATGCGAATAGAACCCACAGCCTTCTGATCATCCCGATATCAAAGGCAGTATGCAACCTGCTGAGCCATTAACACTACACAATCATATACGTCTTCTAGTGAGCTTTTATTAGAAAAATCCTTTGGAAGGCATATTCCCAGATGGACTATTGATGGTACGGGGGCATAGCTTCATTAATTGTCTCTTTTGCAGAAGTGAATTTGAATAGATGACATTTCTGGAAGTTTGCGTTTTGGGTGGATAAGCCTCATTCCAACAGTACATACATGCTGACAGGCATCTTTAAGTAAACGAGACCTCTGACTGCACTGTGTGCACAAAAGGGATTAGGCAGTGATATTTTTTGTTCTGACTGCAAATCATGGCTTTTGTATGCAAGGCAAAAGTAATTTGGGTGAACAAGTAAATAAAAAAAAAGAAACAAACAAATTCTAAAATGGTTTAACTGATGGAACTCAGGGCTGCTTAGGTCTAACAGCAGTGATACAATGACATGCTAGAAAATTAACAGCATGGTGTCAAATTTTATGTCAGCATAGTTATGTTTAAAGTATAATATTTAATAATAAATTCTGTAATATATTTTGTGAAAGTGTGCCTGTGGTGTAGCAATGCAGACATAATATGCAGTAGTACTGTGAAGAAGACAAGGGCCTGAGCAGTGAAAATGTTTAATTGTTTGATTCTGTGGGTTCTGGTTGCTTGTGACAGGCAATAATTTTGTTAAGGAGTTAAAAACCATGTCTCATGTAGGGATAGCATTTACAAGTGCATGTGCATGTGAGTACGTACACACACACAAACACACACACACGTTTGTATGTGTGGACAGAGAAGCAGACATACATGTGAAGGAAATCGTTGTTAGAAAAGAAGTATGAGATAAAAGAAATGTGTGATGGTACAAGGCCTTAGCCATGTTCCCCACCATTTTTACTCTGCTATTCTTACGCCTTGGAGTATCGCTGGGGAGGTCAATAAGGGGATTACTAAACAAACAGAATTAGTTAACTGATACACACTGGATAAACAGTAGATGACAAGACACTATCTTAATTTTTGGTCTGCAGTAAGTAGCTATCCATAAACAAGATGATGAGAAAGTTGAACAGCTTCTAGTAACCCTGAATGAGAAACTGAAGAAATTATCTGAAAACATCTGCCAGCCTAAAATGGGAATAGAAGGGATGTAAAAAAAGACAGAAAATACCATAGCAGGGAGAGGTGATATAGGGTCCAGCGGAGGCTTCAGAAACTTGGACAGTGGAGGCAACAAAAAAAGAAGTTATGTATTTACCATAATGTTCCATCCGTGTTGTCCATTTTCATTCTTCCTCAACTGATGGGTTTGAATCTGAACCATCTCATCCAACTCAGCCATTGCAAAAGCTTAAGGAAACTTAGAACTCTCGAGCTTCTCCCTTACCCAGAATGCACCAACCCAATTACCTCAGATCTTGTTTGCTAGCTGAAGCATAAAGAAATAATTTTTATACCAAACAGGCATACAAAGAAAAATAAAAAGGGTTAGACAATGCTATATCTGGAGCTTTGTCATACTTGGACTATACAAATTCTTTTGTATCCACTCACTCTTCCAGAAAAAAAAAACATAAGGAAGGGGTTGGTGGGTAGGGAGTTGAGGAAGAATAAAAATGGACAACACAGATGGAATATTATGGTGTGTACATAATTTCTTTATCTGATGTTGTCAAATTTCACTCTGTCCTCAACTGATGAGGCAGAGTCCCCAGCTACCTAAATCCCAGGGTGGACTCGAAGAAGGATATTCCTAAGCACCACTGATCCAAATGATGCTCTATCTCTGGATACCAAATCCACTTCGTAATGAGTGATGAAAGTATGAGGAGAAGCCAAATCATTGCTGCACATATTTCATCCATGGAAGCTCTTGAATGAAAAACTGAGGAAGTTGCTGCGGATCTGGTTGAGTAAGCGTGAACTTGTTTTGGCAAAGAGATATCCAATTTGTTGTAAACAAAGGAAATGCAGCCAGTAAGTCATCTGGTGAGAGTAATTTTGGATACGGGTTTACCCAGTTTCATATCAGCAAAAGAAACAAATAACTGCTCTGTAGTTCTGATGTTCTTTGTTCTGTGAAAAAGAAACGCAGTTGCCTATGAACATCCAATGAATGTAACAAATATTCACGCTTGTTTAAATAATTTGGAAAGAAAACTGGTAAATTGATGGACTGGTTAATATTACATTATGAAACTATCTTAGGCAAAAAGTATGCATTAGTTCGTAATGTAACTCTTTCTGAAAAATTAGATGTGGGGGTTTCACAGATAAGGCTTGAATTTCAGAAACACGTCTGTGTGATGTAATGGCCCCAAAAACAAAGTTTTCCAATAAAGAAATTTAAGATCACAGTCATGTGCAGGTTCAAAGGCTGGATGAACCAGGACTTTCAGTATTATAATTATATCCCATGGAAGAGTAGGATCTTTAAATTAAGGCCTTAACATGTGTGCCTCATAAAAAGGTTTTACAAAGTTTATGAGAAGTGAGTGAGAAACCACTAAATCCAATACAGAAATTAGAAATTGCTGCCACATGAACTTTAATTGTTGAAGAACTGGCTCCTTGATTAAAAAGTAGTGTCAAGAAATCAAGAATATTATGAAGCAGGGCAGAAAAGAGTTCCACATGATTTTGAAGTGCCCAGTGTACAAATCTTTTCCATTTAAAAAAGCAATGAAGGTGCTGGAGAACATAAAACGAAAGGCTTTAATAACGTGAAGTGCTTTTTGTCCAGTACAGTGACTGGACTTCATCATTTCCATTTACTAGCATAAAGTTTCCTTGCAAATGGTTTAGGGGAAGATAACAAAATCTGGAGGGACAGGTGATGAGAGCATAGGTTGTCTGGCTATTACTAGAAATGGAAAAAAACAAGCTGTCAGATTGAAAATGGGGAGGTCTGGATGTATCATGCCTGTTGGGTGAGACAGCAGATCTGGAGTGGGGTCTAGAATTTAGGGTTGATGAATTAAATGAGGCCACAGGAAGGGGAACCAAATCTGTTGAGGCCAATAAGGTGCAATGACTTTGCTCTTCAACCTGGCAGATCTCTGTAAGAACTTTGGGATCAAAGGAACTGGGAGATAAGCATAAAGTATAGTGGGGGGGGGCAATCATGGAGAAGATCATCCCTCAGTGATTCTTCCTGTGGGGGGATTAGGGCAAAGAAGCTGCTGCACTTGTTATTCAGAGGGATGTAAAAAAGATTTCAGCAAAGCTGGCCCCACTGATGGAAAATCAATTCCACCACAGTATTTTGAGCGACCACTTGTGAGGGAGTAGGATGCACCTGCTTAGTTTGTCTGCCAACACATTTGACTTCCCCAGAATATGCGCCAGTATAAGAAAGCGGTACAAAGAGATCACACATTGCCAAACCCCAAGTGCTTTTTGATACAGGGGCAAAGTCTGGGTCCTTCTTGTTTGTTTATACGTACTAAACCACTGACATGTTGTCTGTTTGAATTGCAATTGTTCCTGAAGGGAGAGCATTCTGAAAGGCCTGCAATGCTAGAAACATCACTCTCAACTGGAGAACACTGATATGCAAAGCGGCCTCTTCGGGAACCATGTGCCTTGGACTGTCTTTCCCAGATAATGTCCACATTCTGGTTTAGAAACATCTGTGGTCACAATGGTCTTGGTCTGAGGGGGAACAAACGGCCTTGTAGAACCTCTTCTGACTGAATCCACCACATTAGATCCCATATATTGGTGATTCGTATCTTAGCAGATAAAGGAAGATGACGTATTGACCACTGGAAGGCCAGCATCTACTGAAGAACTCTCATGCAAAATCTGGCTAAGGGTAGTAATGTTACTGATGCTGTCAATGACCCCAAAGCCTGAAGGACCAAGCAGGCTGAGGTTTTGGTACTGCAAACTATCTTTTTCACCTGTGATCTTACTGTATGAACTCTGGAGAGGGGAAGTGATGCTATAGCTGATTTTGCATCGAGCAATGCTCCTATGAACTCTAGACTTTGACTTGTTTCTAGATGAGCCTTTTCATAGTTTATGGTTACTCCTAGTAGAGCACATGTCTGGATCTCTCTTTCTCTAGCCAAAATGAGCTGATGCTCCCTGCAGTCTCAAGTGAGCTGCTAAGACTGCCATGCATTTGATAAACACCCTGGGGGCTGTGGTGAAACCAAAAGGCAGAACTCTGAACTGGTAGTGACTGGCTCCCAAAAGCAAGGGTAAACGTCTTCTGGATCACCTGTTCATCTTTATATGATAGTATGCATCCTGAGGATCTGTTGAGCACATCCAATTGTCCTTTTCCAAAAACAGAATAATGGACTGAACCGTGACCATCTGGTACTTGGTCTTTTGAATGGATGTAAGATGCTGAGATCCAAGAACTGGTCTCCAGTCCCGTTTTCTTTGGTACTAAAAAGAACCTTGAGAAAGTGCCGGATTCTAACTGGTTTGGGGGACCTTTGGGATGACTTTTTTTTTTTTCTAGCAACCTTTGAATTCGAATTGCTGCTTGTTCCCTCTGACGGGGTGGAACATCAGGTAATTTTTTTGAATTGGGAGGATAAAGGGAAAATGTTATTTAAAATGACCCCTGATTGCCTCCAGAGGGGGACAAACAGGCCTCCTTTCAAGAGAGCTGTAAAGGTTTATCAAAGAAAGAATCTCTGAAACATTGGGTCTTGCAGTCCATTTCTTTTGCGAGGGCAGCATCTACTATTTGAGGTGCCCCCTCTGCCTCCGGGGGAACCTCCTCCATGTGTGTCTTGGAAAGCTCCTTGAGATTTTTTTGCACATTTTACCCTGCCTCGATGATTCCTTGAAAAGGATATTTGAGGGGTGGAAAATGTACGCCTACACCAGAAAGAGTCTTTTCATCCTTCTCACACCTGGACAATGTATCTTTAACCTTGGGGCCAAAAAGAGATATGCTGTCAAAAGCAGCATTGATGAAGAAAGACTTAAAAGGCTCCGTAAAATCACATAAGCACATCCAGGTGTGAGGTTTCTTCTGTGACATTAGAAATAAGCCTCATGGAGGAGTTGGATATTGATTGTAGTGTAGCCAACTGAGAGGTGACAGATGCTTTCACCTCTTCAGAAACAAATCCTGAGAGGGTATCTGATAGTTCCTTAATCAGGTCCCTCTGTCATCTCATGAAATGTGCCAAATAGTTCAGTGATCTTAAGGCAAAGGTCACTGAAGCACAGACATGCTTCCTGAATCTGTCCAATCACCAGAGACTCCTTGTTGGGGGGAGTGATGTTCCTTCTTAGTGGCCACTGCCATGACCATGGCATCAACAGGAACACCCTTGGACAAGAACTGCTTATCCCCTGCAGCTGTCATGATTTTATCTGGCTTCCTGGAGATTGGCTCAGTGGTGACTGGATCCTGACATGCCTGCCGCGAGATGAAGTTAATGAGGTCGCTGGTGGGCAGAGTCACCCAGGAAGTAGATGGGCTGGTAGCGAATGCCTCCAGGAGTACAGATTCTTCTGAAGGGTTGCTGGTCTTCCAGCCACCTTTCTGTTTTAGGATCTCCAGGATGTCTCCAAATGAGACATCATCAGGAAGTGACCATGGGAACCCTTTGCCCTCATCAAAACCTTTATCTTTAGTGACAAATTCAGGGTAATCTAAAGGGCTCCTCTTGCATGTTCTCTTTGAAGGGATCTCCTCAGCAAGGTACTATGGGAAAGTGTCAGAAGAAGTGGGGATACCCTGATGGGAAGCCTGGGGTTTCAGTACCAGCTGTCCCCGAGGAGAGGATAGTTGAGACTCCAGATGCAGAGACAGTACAGATGTAGACAGAGAATCCAAGGGGATAGGTGCTGTCTGATTCAGGGGTGAAGACAAGCCTCTCTCCATGACCACAAAGGCAGACCTCCCAGGCAAGGAATAGGACCCTATAACCGAGACAGCCAGTCTCTGATCCACAGTCTCTCCTTGCTCCAAGGACAGTTCACCTGAGGCTGAAGTCTGAGTTGAATTAACCATTGCCGATGTTAAGAGGTACAGAGATGGGTCTGAAATCCTCAGAGTCAAGTGAAGCAACTCAGACCTGACAGGGCAGAATCGGCTCTGAGAGCTATCCAGATCTGACTGAACCAAAGAGCACAGGGCAAGCCTTGGATCTCAGGACAAAGGAATTCTCAGATCTGAAGCTGACAGGCCAGGGTGACTTGGATCCAAGGGCTCAGAGACCTTGAAAGGAGTCAGAAGAGGAACTGGCAATTGTGGAGTATTGGAAGTATGGATCTCTTGACCCAAAGGGGTAGGAGCCAGAAGGATCACTGGCTCTGCACTGAGAGAATTTTCCTCATTGTCCTCTGCACATCGTCTTCTGAAAGAGCGGGTGGACATTCCTGTAGGAGATCTTGGCCTCTCTAAGAAGGAGGAAGGAACTCTGGAAGGAAATGGGTCCATTGAGAGGGGGGGGGGGGGTATTTTGTTCTGTGTAAAACTACCACATCATCAGGTCTTTGCATCAGACCCAAGAAAGTCTGATCTGAGCTGTGTTTAACTTTAAAGCTTTTCGGATTCAAAGAGACAACTGTATCCAAGGATTGTGTCTTTATATGTCTCAAATCCTGGGATGAAGTTGGATCCGTAGATTTTGACCTGTACTTTTTTGGATCCGAGGGAACAGGTGGATCTGAAAGAAGTCTTTTCAAGAACTTCGCTGAAGATTTAGAAGATGCAGTGGAAGTGCTTGGAGAAGTGGGAGGCATTTTCCTTGATTTTTCTTTAGAAGCTCCAGATAAAGCCTTGCTAAAGGAGGATGTAAGTAAACCCTTTAGTATTAAATTTTTGTTTTCAACCAGAATCCTTGTGTTGAACAGGTCAGACTGAACAATTTTTGTCGAGATTAAGGGGTCCAAGACAGTATACGCAAAGTGTATGAACATCAGAAAAGGCTATTTTCTGAGATCATTTTCCATACTTTTTAAAGCCTGCCAGGCTTTTATCTTTTTCATACATCTTTAACCAAATAACTCTAACAACTACAAAAATAATAATCACAGTAACACACTCCAAATAACCCAAACTGTAAACTTAAAGATTCTAACTTTATCAGAGAAACTATAAATGTTTTTGTTTTTTTTTTTAAATGAAACGGAAGGAGAAAAGGCTACATACAAAGGCAGTGAAGAGCTAAGACTAGTGTAGAAGGGAAATGGAGAAAAAGAAAATAATAACTATAGTATTTTATAGTGTACGCTAGTACAAGAAAGATAAATGGAAACAAAGAACAAGAAACACAACAGTAAATTGAAGAAAAAATGCACTTATCTAAATTCAAGTTCGAGAGACTAGCAAACACGTCTTTTACTGGAAGCGTCAAACAAGATCTCAGGTAATTGGGGTTGGTGCATTCTCAGTAAGGGAGAAGCTCGAGAGTTCTAAGTTGCCACAGGCTTTTGCAATGGCTGAGTCAGATCAGACGGTTCGGATCCCAGCCCATCAGTTGAGGACAGAATGAAAATTGACAACATCAGATCCAGTATCACCATCTATTTAACAGTCATAGCTGGACTGTGGAAGGAGACATAGGAAGGTGTCAAAGAGGTCTTTTTTTAAACTGGAAACATTTTTATTGAATTATCTCTTATGGCATAGACAATCATACTTTTATATAAATGAAAATCAACTATATTAACATATTTTCCATTGCAAACATTATACATCACTTATAATCTAGAGACAGTCATTGTCAGTCAAACATTACATAGCTCACTCAATTCCAGCCTTCCATTAAACCTCATTCTTACTCCAAAACATTATTCTTTATGTATTGTTCCCACAATTACCATTTTTTCTATGTTATTTTCCCCTACCATTTTCTAAAGATCCCACCTCTAGTTTTTTTGTATTTATGTTCACTACTTCTAGTACAGTTGATTTAGACTTTGATTTCCATTTTCTAGTAATTACTTTTTTGGGGAACCACCATAATTAAACTCAGCAAAGTCTTACTATGTGTAGGCAATTCTGATTTTGTATCACAGCTCAAAAAAATCATTTCCTTTATACCAATTTGTTCACCCAGTATTTCTGACACAGTAGTCTGCAGTGTATTTTAAAGCCTGCCAACTCATTACACTCCCAAAAACTATGTTCCCATTTCCCTCTTTCTTCCTCATCACACTTCCAAAATTTGCAATCTGCCCAAGCAAAAACTGTTTATAGTCTGCTTGTGGTGTAGAAATACCTATGCAAACATTAATCCTAAATCTTCTAGACTTCGTTGCATGTTTGGGTGCCGTGCATATATCCTTCCACTGTTTCTTTGTGAATTGTTTATCCAGTCTCTCTTCTCAATCCTTTTTAAGCTTCTCTGGTTGATTCTTATAGTTACCATGCAATACTTTATATGCCCTACTAGTTATTCATTTTTTTCACAGCAGCTTCTATCCTAGACTCTACTAAAACTATACCAGTGCTGGTCTTTTGCTTAAGCTCTCCCTATTTCTTTATCTTTGCCTATACTCGGACATCAGTCCTTCATAGGAAAGGCAATCTCCAGCCTGCAGTCCAAATTAATTTTTTTGTCTCTTCCCATTCTATTACCTTTCTCCTTCTGATTATTTGCTCTCAATACCTTGCTTCCTTTGCCAGTTTCCTCAAGTAAATTCCAGCCCCCTCTTGCCTATTCTCTGTACCTCTAATTGCAGTTATCCCTATTGGCAGAATCTCCTTTCTCCCTTCCTGTGTAGGCTTGGTTCTTACAATACTTTCTGCTACTTTACAACTATAATAATCTGTATGGTTATTGTCATGTTCTCCAAGGATCTGCATCCAAAAGCTCAGTCTCTCCTTGCTTCTTGAGCTTCTCCCCTGTCTTGTCATCCTTTTCCACTTTGAATTATACCTTTCTGCTTATGTTATGTACAGGAGCCTTAACTGTGTAGCTCTGAAATACTGCTTCAAATCAAATAATCCCAAACTACCTTATTCTACTGGAGGGATTAATTTATCCCACTTAACTCTTGTCCTCTTCCCCTCCCAGATAAAAGTCTTCGACTTTTTAACTGCTATCCACAATTTCTCCTCTGGTTGATAAAAGTATGCCTGACCTGCATACAAGATTAAAGGGATTAAAAACATCTTCACAGCTTGTATCTTTCTATTTATATCCATAAATGAATTTTCAGTTTCTCTATGTTTGTATTATTTTTGTTTAGTCTCTTCCCATACAACCTTACCTGCCATAACAGAAGTCTTTTTAATCCATACTCCTAAATACTTCGCCTTACGTCCCAAATAAATATGGGTATTGCTTAAACAATTCATATGTGGGTACATAATTTACAGCTATAGCCTTTGTTTTACCTTCATTTATTTACATCCTGAAAAGACATGAAACTGTCTCAAATTGTTCATCAGCACTGAGATGTCTTTTTCTGGCTTTATCAGGTACAAAATATCATCTGCAAATTAACCCAACTTTTCTTGGTTACCATACCAATTTTATCCTTGTAATTCTGAGTCCCTTATTTTCTTTGCCCATGGCTCTAAATATAAAGCAAATAATAAAGGGGAAAGAGGACACCCCTGCCTGGTTCATCTAGTCAAGCACAGGTTATCTGACAAGATCCCTCACACTTTAATTATTAACCTTGTTATTGTATCAGAGAATGCAAATGCTTCTAATGCCCTACTCATAAAATCCCAAATTACTCTGTCAAATGCTTTCTCTTCATCAACACTCACCAACAACAGAGGCATTTCTTACATTCTGCTGCCCAATGGATCATCATTGTTCTATTAATATTGTCAAATGTTTGCCTCTCCTCCACAAAACCACACTGATCCTTATCTATCAATTTTGGCAACACCTTTACCATTCTTTTAGCTAGCATAGGCATGAACACTTTATAATTGTGGCTTAAAATTGAAATGGGTCTGTCTGGCTGAATTCTTGATATGTCGAGGGATCAATACAGAGCACAAGCCAGTGGGTACAGCTGGGATTTGGACACGACAGATGCAGCAATATATTGGTGTACATGTGGGAGGTTAGACTATAACAATGCATTTAGGCAATGAAAACACTCAGACCCTTTGGTACCATAAGCACTACTGGATTTATCACTGCTGTGTGCTACAGATGAGGTGGTGTTGTCCAACATGCAACTTGTATGTTTCATGTCAGGCAGAAAATATTAGGACACGAGTATCAAGCAGGCAAATGGACAACACAAACAAAGGAGGAGAACTGTTTTTGCTGCATTGTTTTAAACAAAAGGCATTTCTAGTATGAATGCACAGCTTGTAGTTATCTATGCATACTTAATACAAGTGATAAAACTGGAGAAGAACCGTCAAAGAAAATAATCACAGCCAACTGTTGGGAGACTGCCAGCTCTATTTTAAATAAGAAACATTTTGCCCATAACTGAAAGAGCATTCAGACAAGAAGGTTTCTCAGTACTTGACGGAAGACTTTATGGAACAGGTTACTATTCTATTTAATGAAGAAAACATCAACTTTGAGGACAAGAACTCTAAATTACATAGGTATAATCCTGAAATACTGGAGAAGAAAGCTGTAAAGAAACTAGTCATGGTGCTTAATCTGACTGTTTGCAGTCTCTCCAGTTCAAAACAAGTTTCTCCTCCAGGATAAGAACCCAAGAGCAAAGTAGATGAGATTGGATTAATCAGTCCTTTGTTAGACCTTGAAAGGTCATAGTTACAGAAGGAAACATCTGTGACTTCCCCCTGCACTTAGGTAAATAAAGCACTGACGTTGTAAAAACAACAGAAGGAGGGGCAGTTATGGCAAAGACAAACACTGAATATACTTATGCTGTTGTTAATATGAGAAAAAGGATAGGAAACAGTTTGGCTTCAAAGTAGACAGATTATATTTTTCAGATAGTTGCAAACCAATGGGATGTGTAGCCTCACATGATGACTTTGTAAAATTCAGTTAATTTTTAAATTAGGTATCTTTGTGTGGATTACATATAAACAGAAATGACCAATCATTCCATGGATTTTTTCCCTTGTAGGCCTTGAAACTTTCCCTTGTAGGCCTTGAAACATCAATGGATTGTAGAAAAGTTTTACTTAAGTTTTGGAATGTTTATTAGGAATTTGGGGTACCATTGGTGGGAGAAAAAAGGGCCTATGACCTGCTTTTCATTCACAGGCATTGAAACAGACACTGTGGGATTGGGAGTGCTTGCCATGAGAAAAAAAAATGTAGACAATTGGGACAAGCAATAAAGGAGGTGCAAAACTTGACTAGGCTACTGAACTTTGCTTGCAGGGTCATTCGAATGGAGAAAGAATTGAAATAAAGGTTGATAGCAAATAGTAGGATATTTTAGAAAGCAGCACTAAAGGTTAAGGGCCACCAAAATATTCAGGCAGATTTATTTGATAGTATGCCATTTTTTAAACACAATTTACTTTAGAGCAGCAAATGTTTCAGGTCTATTTATTCAGAAATCTATGAGTAAAATGTATGCTTTAAAAAAAAAAAAAAAAATAGCAACACATATTATGATTTATATACGAATATTTCATGCTGTTAAAATCCTACAGTTTAAACTAAATTTTGGAAAGCATCAAAGCACTATGTACTGTATTTGTTACTTTTGTTTTACTCCTCTTAAAACATGGAATTTCCCATAGGGATATATTGGGTGAGTCAGTTTCAACTGAATTTGCACAATGAAAAATAACTAATACCAACACATACATTCTGATGGAAAATATTACAAATAAACATTCCAAGGTGAGATGATACATTGTCTTCTAATGCTGGTTCCATTGCAATTCTATACAAATCATGATGATGAATATTATATGACATCACAGTCACACATCTTAAAATTGAATAAATTATTTTTCAGTTTCTTTGAACTGTACTCATCATTTCCTGACTGTAAACTGTAACTCAAGACTGATAATAAGAATGCACTGCTAAGTACCTTTTTATTTTCAAGAGTTAAACATGACACAATACAATAAACATGCTTATGTCTGATACAGTGTCATTGATAGTTTACCTTATATATGACTGAGTTTATAAAGAAAGTCTTTGAACTGTGAAGTATCCTGTCTGAACGATTGACTCTCAACCACCTAAACTGAAAATGCTAATCACAAATAATTGAAAACAGAACTACCTGTAACAGCAAACTACACAAACAAAACACAGCATTTTTACAGGAAGGAAGCCCCCTGCATCCACCTTGTCAACAATTTCCCTATCCCATACTCTTTTATTTAACTATACTAACTCCCAACTTTACATTTATACAACCATGAAGAAAGGGGGAAAAACACCCTGCAAGGGTTAGCACAGTAGATACACTAACCGTGATTTTGCAGCCACTGTATTAAATATAGGAAAAACAGGTAAAAGTAGAATTGGGAAATTGCGAATGGGGAAAATAACAGTAGACCAAATACACATTGATCACTCATAAGGAAATAAACAGTGAATTCAGATATTCATAGATGTGGTTGGGACTGTCTACAATGAGATGTTTTGCATGGGGAATGACTGGGTACGTGGGATCAGAGTAAAACATGCATTATGAAGATATGTGTGTTGATGGTATTGTCTGACACATGTAAGCCTGAAAAGTTGGTGAAAAAGCAGATCCTGTCCAGGGCAGACAATATATGTCTAGTCAGTCTGATGAATGGTCAGGTGGGGTAGGATTAGCAATGTGAGGAACAATGACAACTTATGTTTTTATATGCATTTAACACATTATCAGTTTCAAAGCACATCATATTCACATTACATCACTGGTGATATTCTCTTCGGTTTTAGTGGGACTGGTTCAGAGATGCTCCATTGTACAAATCCAAGATCATACCCAAGTCTAGAACATTTTTGTAACCTGACTGTAAAATAGTTTGGGTACTGACAGAGAGGACTTTATATTGGAACACGAGGGTGTTGTACAGACCTTGTTTCAATATTCATTGAAGCACCCAGTGACGGTTACCAAAACCACTGGAAGTCATGCTTAGTTTAAAGAAGGCAGGCTTGTCCAAAGGCAACATGGATGTGTACTGACACTATAAGTTGCCATAAGAACAATGGGCTGTCACAGCCCAGGCATCTGGAATGAAAACAGATGCAATGATGATGAGGCTTCACTTGAGGTAAAAAGGGTGGATGGCCATTTACCACTGAGTCCCAACTTTCTCATGTTATTGTGATGGGAGCTGGAGATGTTTAATTATGTGTGTATGTATTTTGGTTATTCAGGGTGACTTATCTGTATTTTATTTCATGGTGTCTAGAATCTCAAAGTTTGAGCAGTAAGTTAAGTATAAGGAACCATTTATTTCATCAAAAACTTATTCCATCAAAATGTTTTTGAAAGGCATTCCCCCCTTTATCCTGATGGTGTTTTTAATGTACCAAGTTTAACTTCTCAGGCAGCATAGATGATGTACTCAAGTGTACCAGATCTAACAAAAGATCAGATCTAACATCATACACTTTCAATGTCGTTTATATACATTTTTTATGAAAGCAGTTTTTGGAATTTGCAGTCTACTGGGAACTTTCAAAGTCAGTACTTTGGTATTTTTATGATGTCATACAGTCTGTTCATTGTATTCTGTTTCAAGGTGAATAATCTTAAACTTTTAGGGAGTCTTTCCTGTTGGGAATGTTTATGTTTGTGATACTCCCTGCACCTGGTTTCTTATCTGTTTTTCTTGAAGCTTGTACCAAGTACCGGACATTCTGTAATACATTCAGTTGGATTCTAAGCCTACATATTTCTAACTAAGGAAAGTTTAACCCTTTTGTACAAATACGCTAGTAGTCAGAAATGTACGTACATCTAAGTGACTATATTTCCTACATATATTCTAGCAAACAGAAGTGTGCATGTGCTGTTATATGTTACTACATATAGAGTCTAATAAACAGAAGTGTATTATGCACTGTTATAAATGTGTAAATATATATATATATATATATATATATATATATATATATATATATAAACAGTTCTCCCTTTTTGTTTTAAAACACACAACAGTTTATTCTTTGGTCAGATCATAATTTTATTATGATTTACACAAAAAAAATTAGGAAAGAAAATCTTTAGTTTTTTTTTATACAACAAGTTAACACACAGCTTCATATTCTCAGCACAATAACAACCATTACTACTTAGATTGGACGTATAATCCAATCTAACAACTTTTTTTGAAGACCATCCTGTAAAAATGTCCCAGCAATTATGAACTGTATTCTGCAATTGCTGAATTAACCAATTGCTTTTATTTATGACTCTATATAGTGATTCTAGTGAACATTTTACATTAATTATTGACAATGCTTATAGATTTTATTGCAAAGGCATTGCAGACTTGTTTTCTGGAATAAACACATATGTGTCAGTCAGTATGCCATACTAAGTGGGTAAGGTTGTTGAGACAACCTACAAAAGGATGTTGTTTAGTAAATGCTAACCTTTGATCTGTTGCAATACATACAAACTCTGGGCCTATTTCTGAAAACATTTTAAAACTAGAAGGTAAAGTTGTCCATTTACATAGATTTACGGAATGTTGTAAAAACATGGTTCATACACCGAAGAATGCTGTTTACATATTAAACCATTTACTGTGCAGCATACGCCAAGCATATTTATTATTTACCATTAGTTTTGCTTGCACAACATATATTTGCATTTGTACATATGACTGCAAAGTACATTTAATCTAATTTACAAATTTAGTGACATTTAAAACTTCTGACAATAAAAAGGCAAGGTTGTTTTCCAAGAATTACTGAATTATTGATGCAGGCTTATATATTTTTCTTGTAGCTTTATTTTAGACCCTTTTGCAGTACTGTTTGCACAGTCAGTGTAAAACTGAAAGAGTGCTCTTTCCCCCTGTAGCATGCAGCATTTTATTGCAGTATTGTTTTGTAAAGATACACTTGCTTTATGCTGAGAGAGCTGTACATGTGCATGCCCTCTGTCTGTTCTCCAGACTATGACACTCTGGTCTAAAGAAAGGTTTTTAATATGACATTTTTGTCCCTCTGGACAAGAAAATTACCCTGAGTTTTATTTCTAGTATTGCATACCCAGTACAACTTTGTATTCATAATATTACTTCTGTATACTTGTTCTGCTGGTGTTTCTGCTATTTCTGGTGCTATTATACACTTACAAAAAATTGTAAAAACAAAACAGATATTGGCTTAACTAACACATGCTTAAAACAGATATATTTAGATTTGCTGTCGTCTGCCTTTTGCTCATGTGCATTTTAAACAGATATACTTTAGATGAAAAGAAAATGCATGCATGTCACGCTTGTGACTACATGTTTTTACTGTTTTTAGCTACTTCATTTGATTTTTATGCACTAGAACAGTTCTATTTGAAATGGTGATTTTGAAATTATCTAACAGCTTAGCTATGAGAGGCTGCCCCTCCGTGTATGCCATGAGAACAGCATCATGCATCCTACTTTACTCTTTAATTTCTAAGCATTTTGATTTAACTGGATGAAAGTTTTAAAACATTTGGGAATAAAAATCTAAAAGCATTTAAATAAGGCATCTGTCCATACATTAGAATCTGCTGTGTAGGATAACCATTTTTTATAGCTAACTGCTGGTAAGATCTGGAATTTATTTTTTTACCTCTTTACTAACCAGATTTTTTGTCTTGTAATTCTGCACATGCTGTCTGCTGTTTCTCAGTAACCTGTTCTGCTGACTCTAAAACTCTTATGCACTGCTGAAAAAGTGTTTGTATATGTTGTCTAAACATTCTGAACTCATTTTGTCTGTCTTTTAGAAGTTTATTAAATGTTTATGTCAGTTCACCATGAACCTTGTCCCTGTCCTTATCTGTTTTGTACTGTGCAGTGTCTTTACCCCTCTTTTGTCTAAAGGGTGTAACAAGATGTACAGGCGATTCTGTCAATAACTTTTTTTGACTGCTGTTGTAACTCTGAAAATAACATTTCACATGTGGTGACAGGACATAACTGTTTAACATCTGGAAATAATGCAAGTGTATGACCTTTACTTGATTGTTTACTATTAACAATGGTCTGAACTGTACTTTTATGGCACTGCACACACAAAGCAGTTTCATATGACTTGCACAATAAACATCTACTGTCATACTACAGATTTTTCTGTTAAAGATACCAGTCAACCATAATCTATTGGTATAATTCCTGACTGTTAACTTGCCCTAATAAGGTCTTACATTTGCTAATATGCTATTTATACAAACTCTGTAGTCTGTCCAAATTTTTATCTGGTAGTTCTAACACATTAAGAGTAAAACTTTGTTTACTACTCTGTCTAATAGCATCCATACTGCATGTAACTTCAGAAAAATATCTTACCAAGTCCACGGGGACCCAGATAGCCTGTCTGGGCACTGTAGATGGTTGGAAAACTTCTGTAGCTACTTGAAAAGCTGGTTAAATGAAGCTGACAGTTGCAGATTCGAAACCTGGGAATTCACCGACCTGGAGAATTTATGGCACTGCTTCTTTACTGCATGCCAGTCTCACTCCGGATCTAGACGTCTGGAAACTGTACTGCTGTGGAAACTGAAGTGCTCCTATTCAGGACTCAATCACATACATAAATGTTAGTTACTGCGCTTTTACTGAAGTGATCTTATACAAGGCACCACTCCCCCTGTGTTCAAATACAGGCTAGGCTCACACTGAGAAGTTATTTAACAATGAGATAGATGGTGCTGCTAGATGCAGCTGCTGCTTGCTGAAACCAAATTCTGATTAATGCACTGAACTTTGCAGATTATTAACCTTTTCAGCACTATATATTAACTTTTGGGCAGTTGCTAATAAAATAACTTGTCTATATAACAGACGACTTGTACAATAATGTCACAGTTTACAGTTTTTAATGTACTAAATTTAACTTCTCAGGCAGCATAGATGATGTTCTCCAGTGTATCAGATCTAATAAAAGATCAGATCTAACATCATACACTTTCATCGTTCTTTATATACATTTTTTATGAAAGCAGTTTTTGGAATTTGCCATCTGTTAGGAGCTTTCAAAGTAAGTACTTAGGTACTTTTATGATGTCATACTGTCTGTTCATTGTATCTGTTTCAAGGTGAATAATCTTAAACTGTTAGGGAGTCATTCTTGTTGGGAATGTTTGTCTCCGATACTCCCTACACCTGGTTTCTTATTTGTTTTTCTTGAAAATTGTACTATGTACCAGGCATTCTGTAATACATTCAGTTAGATGCCAAGCCTACATATTTCTAACTAAGGAAAGTGTAACCCTTTTGTACATATATGCTAGCAGACAGAAATGTAAATGCATCTAAGTGACTATATTTTCCTACATATATTCTAGCAAACTGAAGTGTACATGCACTATTATATTTTACTACATATATATTCTAATAAACAGAAGTGTATATGGACTGTTATAAATGTCTATATCTATATATATATATATATATATATATATATATATATATATATATATACACCAACAACCCAGACGACCTCTGTGACAATATTAGGAAGAACAAAACAAAGCAGCAAGCAAAAGGATATAAACATAAGTTAGCAGTTCCACTGGATACCAGGTAGAATATAGCAAGATGGGTTGGACATTTCATCCATATGAGGCCTCATGAACAAATCCCACTCTTATGCCATGAAGATGGTTAGTTTCTTCTCAGTTATTAGTTTAGGGTGATATTGTCAGAGGCAGTCAAATGTCAGGGGCTAGATATCAGCAAACTTGTGTCACACCTATTTAGGATATGGGTAGCTTCATATGCTCACAAAAAGAAGGCATCAGACAGAAATAATATAGTTAAGCTCATGGAAATTACATGTTGTAAGACATGACATATTGCATCAGTTAGAATAGTATTTATCTTTGCTGTAGGACCAGGGTAGGGCCAGAAGAGGTCTGGATATTGGGCACAAATTTGTTCATTATGCAGGATGAGAAGTGCAAGCATCTGGGACATGGAATTAGGGAGATCAGCAGCAGAAGGCCAACATATTTCAGTTGGACAAATGAGAGATGAAATAATTTTCTAGGAATCTCAGAGGGGCATCCAAAGGATCTGGGATGCATTGTTACGTTTAGTCTTTTGCTGTAGCTGATGTCAGAAAATGGAAATACTTTTGAACAGAGACTAGTAAAGTGCTCCAAGATGAAAGTTAGGGTACACATTAATCTGACAGCAGTGGATATTAATCTGACAGCAGTGGATTACAAAAAACAATTTATGAGCAATGGAGATGGTTTTGACACTTACAGATATGGTTTATCAGACAGCTCATGACATCAGGTGAGAGAATAAGTAGTGCAGCAGTTTAATACTATGGTCTAAACTGTATATGGGGGCTTGGAGTACGTCCAATGGAGCACAGTCAACAGCTATTCACAAACATAAAAGACTGGAGCTATCAGAAATGCTTTGAGGATGTGGTTAGGGGAAGGGTTGAAGGCTTAGGTCATGTGGTAGATGGGCAAGCTATGAAAACTTAATGTTTGTGGAATATGGTTGGAGACTTGGGCTCAGACAGACTGACCCTTTCACTTGGGTAGCACTATTCATTATACTCTGGGGCTTAAACAAAGAGATGGGCCCTTGAATGTAAAAGTTCAAGTGGAGAGTTTGGACAAAGTCTGGGATCTACAGGCTGGTATGTCATAACACCAATAGTTATCAGCATTGGCAAAGTGTGCTAATTTGGGGGAATTGATTAAAGTTTTAACTATTCAGTTGTTTGGTATGACATGCATTACTTCAAACTCGGGTATTTTCCTTTCATCTGGCAATTGCAACAGTTGCCATTTTTAACTAGCTTACATGGCCATAAATAAATTAATGGATGCAGCTATCACATTCCACATACAGGCTATGAGATGCCTTTATACAGTGAGTAAGAGCATGTTTATTTCCATCCTAAGTCACTGACAAAGGGTTAAAGCAAAGGCTCACCAGCATTTGCTAAGAGTAGGATATAGTCTAAACAGCTGTGGGGCTAGTGGCGGGCAGCAAGAGACAGGATGTAGATAATAGGTTAAAATAGAGATTTAATTGAGGTAGATAGGAAAGTGTGGCACATATCAATGAGAGGGCTGGTAAGATCATGTATAAAGTGTGTTTAGGCAGATAAGCCTCTTCTTATGGCATAGACAGCAGGGAACTCTACAAAACCTACCCCATTTGCAAAAGTAAGAAGCAATCTAGTCAGCAGGGGCATAGCTAGTTTGTTGTGCAACAGCCCCCAGAATACAACTTTTACTCCCTAACATGGGTAGCCCCTCAGGCACAGACAGTAGATGATTCTGAATGGTAGGCATTTACACTAATAAAATATATCATAAAATAATAACCTTAAGCAAAAAATTGAGTTTAGCAAACCATGTATTCTAAAACATAGAAGAGCCATTTAAAATATATAACAAGAAACCATGGTAATATACCATTTAAAAATAAATTAAATTCTACATCTTGTGGCATAGAAATAGATAATTTATTTTAAAAACTGTATGTTGCAGCATGCATGCTGTATCCATGGCTATTCCCAGGTTAGTCAGACAACATATGTAGATTTAGGCTCGTGTTGGCTTGCAAGAGTTACTAGGGGTCAAGAAGGAAATTTTCATTTCATTCTGCTGCAGTGCTTTAGGATTTTGCTTTACACAGCTAAGCTGGGCTATCTCCATAATTTTGGCATGCAGAAAGGCAGGCTTAGAAGGCTACATTTTGTGGGCTCTGGTGGCTGTGATCCACATAGTATGACCCTTTACCTACCATAGATATATTTGGTGACTTCTGATGTACACTGGAGCCATGAAAGAGAAGTGGAATCCTTGAAAACTGAGTTCACAGGAGCAGGCTTGGCTAAGACCTGGGAAATGAATTTGGGTGAGGCAGGTCCCCCACAGTCATCAGTAATGACTGGGTTTGACAACCTGAGGAGGAGGGTGTAAACTGATTATAGTTTTGATTACTCAGCTAATGAGTATGACTGCTATTCCTTCCACACTTGCCTTTGGTGCTAGAAGATCAAAAGATTGTGGCTTCAATTCCCATGTCAGGTGCTTGGAATAATTTTCCTGTACTAACACAACTTAAGGGGAATACTGTACACCTGAACATAACTTCCTTTGCATGAGACAAGCATACCTCTAGGTTGGTTACACAGGATGATGCATTGTGGCTCCTCCACATCCAGGTTACCAAAGACAAACTCCCATACCATATCCTAGCAAGCTATAGGTTGCCCTCTATGTTACATGAAAATTATAGCTCATACTTAGACCTATTGGAAACACTAATTTATTTATTTATTTGACATTTGGTTAATGGGAAAGTCTGACTGGGTAAGAAACCCATTTTCAGGATGGACCTGGGGAGAAAAGCTCCACAATACAGTTAGAACAGAAAATTTAACAGAATATAAAATCAACTGACAGATAAAATTCAAAATCCATGTTCAAATCATTCAACCAAGTGCCATATTCATGGAGGACTTTAAGTATCCCTCTGTAAACCAGGAATCCTACATGACCCCAAATTTACAGGTGCAGAGATTCCTAGACTTTGTAAATTCAAACTCTCTGTACCAGTTAGTACATACAACTAATAGAAATACAAACATTTTGGAGCCAGTACTCACAAATATGGGAGAATGCTGCACCCCCCCCAATTGTTGTGTCCTCCCTGGTAAGGTTAGTCCATAAAGCAGTCTATTTCAAAATAAGTATCAATTCTGTAACCCTAAAAAACCCTGTAACAGAAACTACTTCAAGGCAAACTTATTATCGGTAGTGAATAAAACACAGCAGTTCCTCTAGCAGTCTTAACTGTTTAATACATTTGCTAGAACAATATATAATTTACTTTTATTTAAAGATAACCAGTGCATTTTTTCTTAAGGCTAAAAGTTAATGTTTTCTGAACATTGGAGAGGAGGAACAGGGATGAGAAAGGAGCATAAATCAATAAGTACAAATGAGAGCACAGGCTGTAACAAATCTTTCAACATCAGTAACCTAAATTTAGGTTAGGTAACACCTCTGGGTGTAGATGTCGATTTGGGGAAATTGCTCTTATCTGGGGGGTTAAACTTCATTTTTTGAAGATGTACATAGTTTTGTAAGTTTGTTTTATGTTAATAGGTAATAGGGTGTTCTGAAAATATATTTAGTCTTTTGTTTCAGGGTTTTCATTCAAACAAAAACTCTTGAAAAAGTTGGCATAGGTTCAAATGGAGATGGAAACATTTGTAAAAAGGTCAGCCTGCCAAACATTAGTGTGTGCATGTAAAACACAAGTTGGAAATACGCATTCAAAAAACTGTTGTGTATAACAGGTGGGAGCAATAACTTCTTATCATAATGGCTGTACTCTACATATCATCATGGAATGTAAATGATCTGACAGAGATAGACAAAAAGAAACAGCACTGAATTATATTAAGAATTGCAGAATACAAATGGCAATGCTACAGGAGATGCACTTGGAAAGAAGTAATAATGTGAATTTGATAAAGAAAGGATTTCATAATGGATATTCAGCAGAATATCGGGAAAAAATGAGAAGGGAAGTAATTATACACATTGCTAGAGAAGCTCCAATAGTGATAGAAGAGGGAAAAAATAATAATAGTAGATTTGTGATACTAAAGGGCTACTTGCAAGGGAGGAGGATTTCACTGGCATATATTTCTTTTCCACCAAAAACTGCAATTATGGAGTTTAAGAAAATTTTGGGAGAAATAATAAGCTTTCAGCAGAGAATATTACATATAGGTTGGGAATGGAATTTGATTTGCAACATAGTGGATGTATCTAGAGGACCTAAAAGGGAAAATGTAACAAAAGAGGGTAGATTTCTGAAGAAATGTATGAACATATTTGGTATGGAAGATGTGAATTCAGTAGTAGGAAGTTAGACAGAATTTAAATATTATTCCCTAAAGTATAATAACAGGGCTAGATTAGACAGAAATTACATTTAACATGAACGTGTGCATTTAATTTAAAACTTCAACAGACATTCAATAACTATTTCAGGTCATGCACCAATAAAAACAAGATAAAAATGCAGGTAATGAAGTAAAAATAAGATACTGGTGTCTTCCCACCTACTTGTTAAAAAGAGAGGAATTTAAGGAATGGGTAATGGAAATCATTCAATAGTTATTACGAAAAATATATATTTCTTCAGAAGTTACAGCTAGTGAATGGGTTAAAATGAAAATACAGTTAAGAAAATAGAGTAGAAATACAAAGAGAGATATGGTTAAGAAGTAATACAGATTATTTAGAGGTGCTGACAAGGGTTAAAGTACTGCAAAATAAGGGGAATCTCACAGAACTAGATGCAACTAAAGAGAGCTAAATAGAAAATAAAG
Source organism: Protopterus annectens (assembly GCF_019279795.1). NCBI lineage: Eukaryota > Metazoa > Chordata > Ceratodontiformes > Protopteridae > Protopterus > Protopterus annectens. The sequence continues at coordinate 39,006,537 of NC_056738.1, forward strand.
GAGTATCTGGATAATATGTACAACTTTAGAAAGATATCTGTTAAGCAACAATTTTTTTCACTAAATATATTTTTTTATTATTTCAAATAAGATGTCTTAGACATTACATGAAATAAAGATAAATAACATATTTACAATTCTAAAACATTACTAACTTCAAACCATTATATAACTATTTACATTGGTGTCTATGCAAATAACATTGAAATTCTATATTATATAAAGTTAGAAACATAAGATGATATATCTTCTTCGATCTTTTCAAGTATTTCCAGTACTTTCTTCCAAGAGTAATAGTAAGAAGTAAATCTTTTAGTTCTGTTCTTCACTGAAAATATTTTCATGTGAGCAACTGTTGTTGTTAAAGTCTCAAATTCCTTGAATGTAGGCGAAGCCTCATTTTTCCAGTGTATAGTTATGATTTTACGTGAAATTGCCAATAGTGACCATAGGATTTTAGTGTCTTTTTTTGGTACACAGTTTGGAATAGGAGAGTTGAATAAAATTAAAGACTTTGTTAATTGAAAATTATCATTATAAACGGTCTGAAAAAAATAGTTAATGGATTTCCAGTACATATTGAGACATATACATTCATAAAAAACATGCTGCCAATCTGCTTTTATCTTGGTATGGTATCTCCAACATTGATCTTCAATAGAATACATTTTGGCTAACCTATGTGGTGTATAGAAACTTCTGTGTAGATATCTCCAAGTGAATACTTGCCAGTATTTTGATAATGTAGAAAATTTGGAAGATTTTAGAATATTCCTTTTTTCATCTTCAACTGGAGGATGGTTGTTTATTAAAGTATAATAATCCCAGTATGATTTTTCATGATAGTTTTTTGTTTTTTTAACAATTTTGTAGATATTAGACAAATAACCTGTACCCTGATAAGGCTGTTTTGTGATAAGAATAAGGTATTCAATGAGTTTTGAAGCTTCATGTCTAACTGAAGGTAGCATTTGTTCTATTTTATTTATAAGAAAATGCCTTAGATTTTGTAAAAACAGCCAATTGTCTTTATTTATATTATAATTATAAATTATCTGTTCCTTTGTTAGAATTTTCCCTTTCTCTATACGTTGATGCCAAAAGAGTAATGTTTCTTCTTTAAGTATATTTATTTTAGATATTTGGAATGTATCTAGAATATTTGGTGTAAAAGCTATAGGGAAAATAAGAAAAATCCAAGAATTAATATTTGGTATTTTGTTTATATATGTTTTGAACACTGAAAGTGTAGAGCTTATATAGTTAGATGGCAATTTATTAATATTATTCCTTTTCCCTAAAAAATAATCTTTTAACATCCATATAAGGGGTGATGGTATTACTGTTAAGTTGTCTTGTATGTGATTATAATTGATTTCTATGTAAATCTGCTCATGGGCTTGTTTCCATATAGGTGTGTATGAATTATTTAACCATAGTGTTATGTTTTTAATAACAGATGAGGTAATGTATAAATCAATATCCGGTAAATTAATTCCACCATCTTCCCAATCTGGCAAATGTTTATTTAAGGCTATACGGGGTTTATTTGGAAACCACAGAAAATTTAAAATTAGTTTATTGTATCTTTGAATAATATATTTGGGAGGTGGCAATGAAACATTTTGTATTAAGTATAATATTTTGGGAAATATGATTATTTTAATAAGATATTATCTGTCTGCTGTTGAAAAGATATATTTATTCCAGTAATCAATTGTTTGTTTTATTTTGTCTAGTATTTTATTATAGTTAAATATTAGAGAATCTGTTAATTCATTGAATAGATTTATTCCCAGATATAATAATTTACTTTCTGTTACTATATATTTGGAAAATCTTTTGTTTATATTATTTTTTTTTACAATTACAGGGCATAATTTTAGTTTTGTTTTCATAAAATTTTAATCCTGAAATATTTTGAAATGTATTCATGGAGTTAAATAGAGCATTCAAAGACTCATTTGCATCTGAGAGAGTTAATAGTATGTCATCAGCAAAGAGTTGGATTTTAAGGTTTAACATTTTATTAATACAAATGCCTTTTATGTTATTGTTTGATCTGATTTGATTTGCAAAGGGTTCTATGAGTAATGCAAATAACAATGGTGATAAAGGGCAACCTTGTTTAGTTCCCTTTTTGATTATTATAGGGCCTGATCTATATGATCCCAGTTTAACATATGCAGTAGATTTTTCATATAGTATTTGGATAAGATTATTAAAATTAGAAGGAAAGTTATATTCTTTTAAAACTAGTGAAAGAAAGTTCCAGTTAACCAAATCAAAAGCTTTATTAATATCTAATGATATTACATTTAAATCTAGGACTTTATGTTTGCTATAATCTATTAATGTTAGTATTCTTTTAATATTATCTGAAGTATTTCTTCCTTTAATAAAACCTGTTTGATCTTTGTGAATTATAAAAGTTCAACTAGAAAAGAAAAAGCAGCAAATGCACTGTGTGCAAAATTCCGTCTCTGTGTCTTGGGAATTCATCTCTATTCAACGCTCATAACAGTCCACAACACCTTCAATGAAACCAAGTAGAAGTGAACAAAAGTGTATTGTAATGCCAACAAACAAAGAATGGTTAAGCGCTTTCACTTGAATAAAACAAGCTTCCTCAGAACACCATAGCTTGCATCACAGTTGTTTAAATAACTTTTTTGGCGCCAAAATTCAGTTTGAAATTTTAAAGCTATACACACATCCTTGGCCATTGTTCTCTATTCATAAAATATTAAATAATATTCATATTATTTCTAAAAGCAATGTTACATATAATATGTGTTGATAAAGTGAACAAGTTAAAAAACTGAAAAATGTTAACAAAAACATTTACATTTAGATCATATCAAAACATGTTTAAAAACATATAACAATATACCTAATAGATAGTTCATTTTAAGACCAATAGTGGTTTGACAGATACAGTGTCATTTAAACCTGGTATAGTGGAAGCATCCGTATATATTTGCCACCAAAATTCTTTATATAATAATAAATTATTAAAGTCACCCCCTCTGTTATTGGTGTGCACAATGTCCACTATACCAAAATTAAAATAATGTTTGTCACCATATTGTTTAATATGTTTATACAAAGCATTTTTTCATCCTTCCTTCTGATGCTATAAAGGTGAGAGTATATACGTTTATTTAAACTCCTTTGAGTCTTACCTATATAGAATCCTGAACATGTTCTACAGATGGCTGCTTTTTCTTTTCTAGTTGAACTTTTATGGTTGCTGCACTGTTTGCTTCAGTTGTGATCTTTGTGAATTAAGAAAGGAAGAAAGTGTTTGATCCTATCTGCGTATATAGCCATAAACATCTTATAGTCTATATTGAGTAATGATATTGGCCTATATGAGGAACACTGCTTCTCATCTTTATCTGGTTTGATAATTGGGGATATCAATGAATATTTTCAAGAGGGTGGTATATTCAAATCATTATTGGCTATATCATATACTTTTAATAATAAAGATATGGCTTGATTGGGTATTAATTTATACATTTCTGGTAGCATATTGTCTGGGCCAGGTGCTTTATTTGTCTTGAGCTTTTTAATTTGTGATTTTAATTCTGTCATATTGATTGGTTTGTTTATAATGTCTATTTGTTCTTGTGTTAATTTAATATGAATATTGTTTTCTAAGTATTTTTTTATATCCTTAGTAGGTGTATCTTGAGTATTTATGGAATTATCAATGTTAAATTGGAGTCTGAATGGTTCTAAAATATCACTTAGTTCCGTAACTCTTTTGTTAGTATTAGGAATAAATATTTCTTTTATTTGCTTAGATTTAATTATTTTTTGTTCTATTAGTTAAGTATCTCAGGTGTGCTGAATTAGTAGAGTATGAGTTTATTTTTATCTTTTCTAAGTTAATCATAATCTTATGATGTAGCAATTCTGTATACTTCTTATTGATTTGTGTAAGTTCTTGAACTTGAGTAGCATTACCCTTTTGTATTTTCAGTTTCAATTCATCTGCTTTGTTTTGTAAGTCTAGCATATCTTTATTCCATAACTTCCTTTTATTTATGTACCAAGATAATATCTTCCCATATGTAACTGCTTTTAATGAATCCCAGACATATATTTCTGAAATATCTTCTGTGTAATTTATTTCTAGAAAGTTTTTGATTGCTTCTTCATAAAATTCTTTGAAATCTGTCAATTTTGTGATATAGGAAGGTATCCTAGTAATGGGATTTGAATAAAATGGTGTAAGCTCTATCTCAAAGACTATGGCATTATGACCAGATAAGGGACAATTTATGATTTTGACTTTGTCAATTTTTGTTATTAGGTCATTGGCAACATATATTCTATCAATTCTAGAGTTAGTTTTATATCTATGAGAATAAAATGTGAAGATTAGTGAGCCTGGTTCTGCAAATTCATTTATATCTTTTAAATACAATGTACCTATACATTTTGATAGTGCTTTAGAGATAGGTTGTTTTCTTCTTTTGGATTTAGAATCTGTATCTTTTTCATTCATTATACAGTTGAAGTCTCCTGCCAATATCAGGCTACCCTTAGTTAAATTAATTATCTCTTCAAAATGCTGTTTAACTGTTTTTAATCCTAGTCCTGGGATCCAATATAGATTTACTAACTTATAGATTCTCTTATTTAACTCTACTGAAACTAGACAAAACATACCTGGTGTATCTTGATGAGTAGTAATTATTTTAGGTGTTATAGTTGAGTTGCGAAGTAGTATACCTATTCCTCTTTTTTGTTTTGTATTGGGAGTTTATTAGTACTGTGTAATTATTAATATTTAAGTTGTTTATATCGCTATCTAATAAGTGTGTCTCTTGTAAAAAGACTATTTGTGGTTTATGTAAGTTTATGTACTTGAATAGGCTTCTCCTTTTATTACTATTATTTAGACTGTTAACATTTATGGATAAACATTTCATTTCCTAGTTTTGAGTTTGTTTTATGTGTGAGTTTATGTAAATATTGTTTATTCTTAGTTCCATCTTGGATACAGAATTCAAAAAGTTTTTCTTGTATGATTTTTGCATGTTTCTGAGTGACACCAAAGTGATAGAATAAAAAAAAAACAAAGAACTTCCAAACTTGTAATTCTTAACCTTAAAAACCATTCCCTATCGCTATGAGGTAATATACCTCTTTGTTTGGTTAGTGAATCTAACCAAACAAACTTTCTACCCTCACAAATAATATTTGGATCAGTTTATCTTATCCTCTTAGTTTTTAAATAAAGATAATTGAATAATATATTACGATAATCTAATCAGCTAAAATATATACATATATTCTTATTGTAATTCAATAATACTTATTTCTAATCAGGTTTCAAAAAGGTACAAATATTTAGATTAAGGGGTGGTATCATTTCAAAATAATTTAGGGTATTAATAAACATCATGTTAAAATCTATAACTGTATATTTCATACATCTGTTGAAAACTATTTACTGACATTACTGTATAATACAATACCATTGTTGTGCAATTGTTTTAGACTACTCAAGTCCGAAACCAGTGTTTAAATTAATATTTGCAAAGTCATATTGAAATAAAAACATGAATAGTTCTGAAACCACATCATATTTCATGTTTAACATAAACTGAAATGCAATACAATGTACAAGTATATTAATATTTCTTTAGTAGACATTAAATATGTTCCTCTGATTGCATTTTTCAGCTTTTCAAAGACAATTCCCATGGCTGGAGACAACAAGATCACAATTTAGACATCTCCCTTATCCAAGAGACTACTTATAATGTTGTTACTTGATTGAGTGTTTTGTTGTTAACACTTCTATCAACTTTCAGAGGGACTTTGTATAATCAAAACTGACACAGTACAGAGGTAAAACTGCAGTGCACTTGACCACATTTTTAAAGCAAACATATATGTATATCACATATTAACTCTTACAGCTTAGACTGACACTTAACCAGTGAGTTTATCTGCTGACAATAAGTGCTGGAGATATAATTTTGACTTACTTAACACCAGTAATTTAATCTTATGTCTGAATAAAAGTATACTGGAGAACATATCAAAATAATGGAAAGTGCTAAGATTTAAACTATTATGTATGAAAATGTTACAGGTTAAAATTCCTAACCCATTTTGCAGTAAATAGATAAAATGTATTTAAACTATGGGGTAACACCTTTATTATGTCAAAAAGGTGTTTAAGAAGCTTGTTTTTCCTCTAACATCAGAGGATAGCTATGGTGATCCATGCACTGCAAGATTATTGTTTATCCTGGTAATTGCTTTATGACTGTATATGGAAATATTTAATTCAAATAATTAACTGGCATTACAACAATATTTCTCAGAAAAGTTGATTTATAGTTAATGACTAGATAGAACGCATCATTGAGAGGATACATTTATCAAATGTCAAGTGCTTTAGCTATAATATAAGTGTCCCCTCGAATTAATCCCCAGTGAATTTACTGCTTACTAAACTAGCAGACTAATATTGGCGTCTTTTCATGTAGTCATACTGGAACGTGAAAATACAGGTCTGCTGATTAGAAATGATCAGGCTCTCAACTGCTAGACAATACATTTGTCTGCAGAAAGGTTTAAGAATTACAGTTGCATTGTCAAGCATTTTTGTTTGCACTAACAGTAACATGATATACCCACATACACTAGTTTTGTGTCATTCTTGATAATGTAAAAAGCCAGGTAATATTATAAGAAGGGTGAAACCACAGCCAGGTAATATAATAAGAAGAGTACAGCTGCAGTCATTATTCAGATGAGCAAATGGGAACAGCATGAGCCATCTAAGGATGGATAGCTCATTGAGTACCTGCCACAATGTATGTTCATAGTGCATGGTAACTTAGTAATAAATTACGGTGTGGGCTAAGCCTCTCTCTCTTCTACTCAAATTAGATTTAATACAATATGTGTGTAGAACACAGATGCTTCGACAAAGTTCAAAGCTATATGGGATATAAATATTGTATAATTGACACATTGGGTTAAATCCACTGTTGTTATGTTACTTATTATAGTTGTTTATATAATTATTGCTTTTACTTTCTCTATCGAGTATATTATACTGCTATTTAAATGTTTGATTTGCTAAATGTACATTTAACCTTCTTGTTGCATCCCATTTGTTCACTTGAGGGCATATTTTGGTAGCAGGACATTAGCAGTATTTTGTAGGAGCACCCGTGTGGGAAATGGCAATTTTCCTTAAAATAAACCTGTCAGTTGCTTGACATTTACTAGTTTCTTTAGAGAATTTGTAAAACAGCAGTGATTTTATTTGCTGATGATTAATTGCTGCTCTTTAAACTCTGCTGTATAAAACATAGTAAGGGATAGCTAAAATGTCTAGAAATCTAAACTGACAGAAAGACAAGCAGACATATGTCCTTATCTATCAAGGTGCTAGAAGACATAAGTAGCCATAAACTGAAAGTGCTTCAGAAATATATATCTGTGTATATTTATATGAACCTTTTATATTATTTACGTTTCCTTAGAAGGAATTTAGGTTTCTGTATCTTTAAATATGAACATAGCTTATTTTCTGACTTGACGTCAATTAGAAAGAGTCAGGGGATGGCGTACACAAGTAAATGCGACAAGCAATAAGTAACTCAAGTTTCTAGTGATGTTTGTGGCTGTTAAATTGTCTCAAGAACCAAGCGGGAAAAGGTATGTGTTTTTTCTTTTTTCTTTTCCCTTCTCTTACTTGGTGACAAACTCATGTAGTGTGCACGCGAGCACTCTAGTTTGCGTAGTAGTGTTCACAACTATCAAACTTTGCATTTTAAACATGCTATGCCTTATTTGTCTACAAAAGAAAAGACAACAGGATATCTAAGCTAGTCACAAGCATCTTTCAACTCTGGATGTCCGGAGCCACAACACACCTGACTTATAGCCTCAAAATATCACTTAAAACATATTTTTTCACTGGACTATATCAGTATGTGCATATGGGTCAAAGGCAGAACATCTTTTAAGATTATTTAATGTAGTCTTATGATACATCCTAACTGAAATACTTCATTTCAAAAGCAACACATTTCCGCCCAGCATTAGCGTTTATCCAAACAGGGACACTTTTAACTTATAAAAAGTAATGCTGTCAGGGATATAACTGATAAGTTATATAACAGCCATTACTATACCTATTAAGCAATATAACCATATACTGATTAAAATATTATAAGTTAATGAAGATTTTATAAAAAGAAGAGAAAAAATAAAAACAACAAAACACAAAGAGAGAAAATAAATAAATAAAGAAATAACTATTTGGGAACATTATTATGCACTGATTACTCTGATTAAGAATATGAAAATAATAGATGGATAATAATGAAAAATAGAGTAATGTTTAAATTATGCTTAGTATATTGATGTGATTTGAGATAAATGTATTTACATTTATGCTAATTTTGACATTTAAAATATAATTGAAAACAGTACCTGTTTTGGTGTAACTTGAAGACAGTAAGAACTTTTCTTTTGTAGTTAGTATTATTATTTAGATTTTTACAGAATATAACATATGTAAGATTATTTGTCCTTTAGTTTTTTTTTTTTCTTTTGCTCAACAGTTTTCCAATTATTTACTTCAGCATTTCTCTTCGGTGTACTTATTGTCCAGTCCATAGATTCTTCATGTGTTAGGATGTTGTTGTTGGTAAGGTATTTTATTGCTGAATCTACTGTTTCAAAGATTTTTATTCCATTTGGTAGAAAAACTTTCAGTCTTGCTGGGAATGAAAGATAGACTTTCAGTTGCTTTTTCTTCAAGGTTTTTATTATTGGTAGAATTTCTTTTCTTTTTGAAACCTCCTTTGTAGAATAATCATTGTCAAATCTTATTAATGAATCATTGTATTTGATGGGAGAATTTGCCCAAGCATTTCTTAATATGAGATCTTTATCTTGTGTAGAAAAAAGGCTCACAATTATAGATCTTGGCTTGTTTCTTACCCAGAGAAGAAGCATTTCCAGAAGCTGCTAGTGATCTATGCGCCCGTTCTATACCATATGAAAGAGCTTCAGGTATTTTTGTTATATCTGGTATCCAGGTGGTAAGAAAGTTTATCATATTGTCCCCTTCAGGTTTTTCTGGTAGACCATATATTCTAATATTATTTCTTCTTGTTCGATTTTCCATATCATCAAGCTTTTCTAGTAAATATGCATTCTGTTGAAGTAAGAATTCAGTTTGTTGTTCTTCTATTTGGACTCTAGTGTCAATGTCACTTAATGACTGTTCAATAAGTGATATCTGTCCTTTCTGCTGTGTAAACATTTCTTGAAGCTGTTCCAGTTGTTGTGAGCACTTTTATTTAAAAGTATCTATTTTATTGTCCATCTTGTCGATTTTTATTGTAAGTTCCTGTATATTTGTAATGAGTGACTGCAGGTCTTTTTTGAGAGAAGAGTCTTGTGCTGTATTCCTTACATGACTCATGCTGTAAAGCTGATATTGGTGCTGATTTTCCAGTAATTAATTTGACAGGAATTATTCAAGTTCTGACAATAAAATTTTTCTTATGGATGCTCAGAGTTATTAGAAATAAGTTAGTAATAAAAATTTCTTCAAATTAAATATTATTTTGTAAAATTCCTGTCAGGAATTGTATTGAGGTAACAGAGTTGAAATGAAGTGCAGCTATCAGTTCAGCATCCTAGCCATGCCCCCCAAGCAACTATTTTTTGATAGTAACTCCAATGCACAACTTAGGCAACAGAAAGTGGAAAAGTTATCACCAAACTTAGGGAGCTGACTATAAGAAAAATTACCAGAGATCCTGTAAATGTATTTATAGATAGTTTGGACATTTTATGAAAATTTGTATAACACAAAGAAATGTGGAAATCAAGAAAGAGCACAAATGGAAATATTTATGGAAGACTTAATTATGTCAAGGTTAGAAGTAGATGAGGCTCAACAATTAACAGTTAAGACAGGAAGAGATAAAATAAAAACAGTGATGTTTAACCAATTTGCAGGAAAGTCTCTATGAACAGATTGTATTCCTGTGGAAGTTAGGAGGGAAGAAAATGACAAAGATCTGGAAGGTTTTAACAGTATTTTGAAATGAGGGGAAGCATTAACATCTAGGAAGAAAGCTGTGGTGGCTGTAATAACTAAACATGGTAAAGACATGCCAGACTTAGTTTCCTACAGACCCATTTCAATTTTAAACCATGATTACATAGTATTTATACCCATACTAGCTAAAAAATGGCAAAGTTGTTGCCAAAACTAACATATATGGATCAATGTTTTTTGTTGGGGATGGGGACAGACATTTGACAACAATAATAGAAAAATGATGATCCAGAGGGATCCTGATTATAAGAAAATACTGCTGTTATTGTTGGATCTTGATGCCAAGAAGGCATTCAGAGTAAGCTGGGATTTTATGAGTAGGGCAATGGAAGCATTTGCATTCCTTAATATAATAAGGTTAATTAGGAGGATATATGATGGACAAAAGGGAAATATTAAAGAGGGAGAGGTCTTCTTCTATAAGTTGAATCTAAAGAGAGGAACCAGACAAGAGTGTGCTCTTTCCCCTTTGCTATTTGATTTTGAATTTAGAACCATTGGCAAAGAAAATAAGGGACTCAAATTCAAAGATATAATTGGTATGGTAACCAAGAAAAGTTGGCTTGATTTGCAGATGATATTATTTTGTTCCTGATAAATCAGAAAAGGACATCTCAGTGTTGTAGAACGTTTTGGGATGGTTTCAAGTCTTTTCGGGATATAAAATTAATGAATTAAAAACAAAGGCTATAGCCATAAATTATGCCACCACACATTAATCGGTTCTGCAATACCCATATTAATGGGAATACAATAAGATAAAATTTTTAGGAATATGGACTAAAAAGACTTCTGTTACAGCAGCTAAGGATATGTGGGAAAAGATTAAACAAAAGATAATACAACTGAGAAACTGGACGGCCTTGTTTATGGATATGAACAAGCAGTGTAAATGTTTTAAGTTTCTAGTTTTATATTTAGGTCAGGCATACTTTTGCCAACCACGGGAGAACTTGTGGACAGTAATTAATAAAGAGAATTTATCTGGGAGAGAAGAGGGGAAAGAATTAATTGGGGCAAGTTAATCCTTCCAATAGAACAAGGTAGTTTAGGATTACCTGATTTGAAGAGTTATTTTAGAGCTACACATTTAATGCTCATATACATAACACAAGTAGAAGGTTATAATTCAAAGGGGAAATGGATGATGAAGCGGGGGGGGGTTCAAAAATAGAGAGGGAGAAAGAGATTTTGGATGTAGATCCTTAAAGAGAATAATAACAGACATACAGAATATTAGAATACTTTCTGCTACATAATGAATACAAGAACTAAGCCAATATGAGAATGGAGAAAGGAGATTTTTCAAACAGAGATGACTGTAAGTAGGCATACAGAGAATGGGCAAGACAGGGCTGGAATTTACTTGAGAGAACTGACAAATAGAGCCACAGTGTTGGGAACAAATAACTATAGAGAGAAAGGCAACAGAATGGGATGAAGCCAAGAAGACATTTGGACTGCAGGCTGCCTTCTCTACCAGAGAATGACATCAATGTACAGGCAAAAAAAAAGGGGATATGGGAATCCGAGGTGAAAGACCTGCTCTGGTAAGAGTTTTAATTGGATCTAGAATGGAAGTGGCTGTTAAAAAATAATAATTAGTATGTTATACAAGACATTGCATGGTAACTATAAGAATCAGTCAGAGGAGATTAGAAAAAAAATTGGGACGAGATGGTGGATAAGCAATTTACAAGGGAACAATGGAAGAACATATGTATGGCTCTCAAGTATGCGACAAAGTCCATAAAGTTTAGGATTTTTGCTTGGAAGTGTTTGCATATGCATTTTTTACCCCAAGAAGACTTCAAAGAATTTTTCCTCAGGTAGATGGCAAATGTTGGAGGTGCAATAGGGATGAAAGAGGTAACTGGGAGCATATGTTTTAAGACTGTAATGACTTTGCAGATTTTAAAAATTCTCTAGAGTATTCTGTCAGAAATATTGGGTAAGCAAATGGGTGTAACCAAAGAAATTATTCTTTTGAGCTGGGAGACAGGCTATGAATTGCCTAGACAAAGTAAGACCTTGCTAAGTTTAACTCTGGTAGCTGCCAAGAAAAGCAAATAGTAGAAAATGGAAATCAGTCTCTAAACCAGCTGTATTTGAAGTATTGAATATTGTAACAGAGATAAAAGAATTGGAAGTTGTATCTTTAGAAAAGGTAAGGAGCAAATAAGATAGAAATAAATGTAAAGTGTGATTACAATACATGCAGAATAATGTTCAGGAACAGGACAGAGGTTTAAGGGAAAGCAGGAATTGAGCAACTTATGTAATGTTGGATTGATGACAGTTATAAAAAAGAACATATGTGATGTATAATGTACATACCTGGAAACATGTTAATATAGTTTGTTTTTTATATTAATGTATGCTTGCTTATGTCTTAAATGATAATTTAATAAAGGTTTTTAAAAAATGCCACGTGGAATCGAACATTAAATAGGTTGTACAACAAAAGAAAAAAGTCATAGCTAAAATTAGGAAGCATAATTCCAAAAAGGATAAAAATTGTCTCATCAAACTGAACAGACAGCTAAGTGGACTAATTAAGCACAACAAAGCAAATTTTGAGGTGAGGATTAATTAAGTCCAACAAAGCAAATTTTGAGGTGAGGATTATGTCCCAGGACAAACCATAAGACCTTCTTTAGCTATGTCTGAAACCTCAAAGGCAGCACAGAACAGTGCCAAGCTGTTGTTAAATGGTGCCATGTTTATGGAACCAGAAGATATAGCAAATCATCTGCCTGACCAATTCAGCTCCAACTTTACATCCCCAGCCATCTGTTAGGAAATACCACCTAACATAACTCCTAAGTATCAGTAGGGAGCAGGTCTTATATGCATTCTCCAAGGCCAAAAATACAGCTTTGATGGACCCCAATAATATCCTAGGATGTCAATTTAATTTTCAGAAACATGACCTAACAGGGCCACTGGTGTCCCTATTCAACCACAGCCTCTGTACAGGCTTCATGCCGTGTGAATGGAGCACTGCAATGGTCCACTCTTGTGCAGAGGAAGACCATCAATGGATCCCTGGAAAGACAGACCCATTACTCTTACTAGTCACATACACAAAGCCATGGAAAAAGCTATCGTGGAAATGATTAACAAGGACAGGTAACCTTAAGACACTAGACTCAACTCAGCTTGATTCTGTCAAAGGCAGGTAATGCCTACTGAACCTAGTAGACTTCTTTGAGAAAGTCACCAATCCAATGGATGACAGCAAAACATCTATTTCTTAGAAGTCAAAGCCTATGTCAAGGGCCTCTGGCTTACCAAATTTGCCAATGACTGCATTCATAAAATCCCCTCCCAAAAGATAGTAACAACCTACAGGAAAGGTCTAACACAGACAAATGAATGCCAAGAAATGCATAATAATTCCATTTTGGAAAATGGCCACCCAGAGAAACTACCTCATTGATAAAACACCCCTAAAAGTAGACAGAGTAGTCAGGTATTTGGGGACTCATGTAGACAGTAACCTGGCTTTCAACTAACATGTTTCTAAGGTAGTAAAAAAACATTCTTTGTCATTCAGCTTATAAGTAAGGGCATGGCATCTAGGTCCAAGGAAGTTACTGTACGACTGTACTCAGCCCTCATCAGATTCATCATTCAGTATAACACCCCCCCCTTCGGTATGTATCCAATCAGGCACAAGCAACAACTGGAATATCTACAGAGGCTTCTTACAAAAAGAATACACGGTGTAAACACAATGCTCTATGTAGATAACCTCAAAGACTTGTTTCTGTACTCTGTTTCCTACAGACTGCCAAGAGGCAATTTATGCCTGGTATACAACAAATGCTTGGATCTCACTCTGATGGACCTTTTGCATATCCGCAAAATGATAAATCACTAGATCTACTAGATTTATTTATTATAATACTTTGCTTTAACTTGTTGCAGGGCAGGTGTGTATCTCAGAGATCCCCATTCTCTGCAACAGGCTTCCCACAATGTGAAGCACAGCCCCTTCCCTAACCCTACTCAACTGCAAGCTGGACCAGTGGATTGGAAATCAGAAAATCCCCCCTTGTTTTGACACCTATGTCTCTGATGGCCACAGGCAGCCATTAAATCATGCTCTACCTACCATACACCCCTTAAAAAACCCTCTAAGGCACAATAACTCATGGAATACATTTGGGTTGTATGTCTAGGCATAAAAAGGCCCCAGTAATCATTAGCTTAGTATACACCTAAGAACCTATTAAACCAAGGTCCCATCTGCTGGAGCTGGTGGTAGATCAGATAGACGTAAAAGACACCACTACATTTATCAAAAAAGAGTAGGGTTTTTTATTGATATATACATTATATATTATTTACATTTTTTTTCTTTTAGTTTTTCCATCCATACTTTACTTTTAACAATTAATACAATATCATCCACATAATTATACATTATTGGTAATTGTACTTCCCTCATCATTTTATTAATTTCCTTCACTATTACATTCATAACTAATGAGAAAATTACACTACTAGCTGGGCAACCCTGCTTTATTCCACATTTTATTTTTATTTCTTCCCCAATCCAGCCATGTACATTTAGTTTCACATAGATCCTTTCATAAACAGATTTTATTACTTGTAATAATTTTTGCTTACATTATATGCCTGCACAATTCCCCATATTAATTTATATTGAATATTATCATAAGCTTTACTTATATCCCCTATAATAACCTTTGTTTCTACATTTTTATTTATGATATCATCAATTATTTCTCTTATTATCCATAATAACTTGGCTTCCTTTTTCTTTCTTCCAAATACATTTTGATCATATATTCTATCCATTTTTTCAGTAACTTTTTATTATTCTTATAAAAATGTTATAATCTGTATTATTCAAAGTTATAGGTCTCCATTTTTTTATCTCCTCTTTATTTCCTTTTACTCCTGTACACATCTCTCTAATTCCAGTTTCTAACCATTCATTCATAACTTCTATAAAAATTATTTTTTGCCACTCTTTCATTTCTTTATACATACCATATTCAATTCCATCCAGTCCTGTTGCAGAATTCATGTTAATATCTTTTAGAATTTCATTCAGTTCTTTCATGGTTATTTTTTGTTCTAAATACTCATTATCTTCCTTATTTTCACCTTTATAAAATTTTTCTGTTTTCTTCTCTCTTAACAAATAATTCCAATACATATTCTTTAATTATTTTGTATATTCCTTCTTGCTGTCTTATTTGCTTGCCTTCCTTATTTTTTAATTCTCTTATTTTTCTTTCTTTTATTATTTTACTCAGATATGGTGCTACCTCTTCTCTTTCCTTGTAAACAATATTTTTTGCTTATATAACAAATTGTTAATTTTAGTTTTATTAATTTTATATATTTCTCTCTCTCTTTCATAAAAGGAATTTTTTCTTCTCTAAGTATTTAAATGTTTGTTGACTTAATAGCTTATATCTCTCTTTCCTTTCTTCCTTATAGATTCTAAAAATACTTTTTTATATTTTCTTTCAAATTAAGTCACCAGCCCAGTTCTCATAAAATTCCCTCATAGTCGTATGATTTTTCCATAATTCCACAAGTTCTTTTTTCTCTTTTAAATCTAATTCATTTTCATTAGCTCTCTTTATTCCTTTTCCTATTCTTATATATTCTTCATTTTCCTGTACTTTAACCCATATTGTAGCATGATCTGAAAATCCAGCATACTTAATTCCTTTTTATAACTTTTAAACTATCAGATATTTAAAAATAATCAATTTATGTTCTAATTTCATTCATTTTATAGGTCCCGTGGTCATTTGCCCATAGACTTAACTTTCCACTTCTCATAATTTCTTTAGCCATTTTAACATCACAATTGCTCTTATTTTTCCTTAAATTACAATTAAAATCACCCAAGACTATAATGTCCATATTTACACAAACATATTCAAGAATGTTTTTAAACATCATTTCTCTCTCTTTTTTGTTACATATGCATATAAAGCTATAATTCTATGCACATATTTTTCCATCTCATGTCTATTACTGTAGTTCGGCCTAGTTCCACTACGGTTACATCTAATATTTTAATCTTTTCTTGACATAACATACATATACCACAGCATGTTTCTTCCCCATGTTTCAAACTACCACACCACTCCAAAGTTTTTCAGTTTGTGTTCTTCCTTCTTCTGTTAATAATGTGATATCTTCTAAAACAATAATATGTGCATGTACTGCAGCACACCATTGTAATATACCTATTCTCCTTTTAAGATTTTTCATACTGTTCACATTTAAAGCTAACATTTTCAGCTTTTAAGAACAGTTAGCATAATAAAATTTTATCCCTTTCCTTTCTTATTTTCTCTAAGCATTATGTTTTTCAATTTTCTTTAACTCTTTTCCATATGGAATTATTTTTCTTTCTTACTGTGCACCAATCCGCTTCTTCCTCATTTGGCTCCTCCTTTCCTTTTTCCTTGTTATTTTCTTTAACTTCATGTATAACCTCTTTATTAGTTACATCTTTTTGTATATTTTCTTGTATAACACATTCTATTATCTCTTTATCTTGTATAACTTCATTTTCTTGCAGATTAATTTCACATTCTAGTCATGAATAACCAGTATTGCCACATTTTTTTGCACTTTAAATCACATTTTTTGCATTATGCCGTTTTACCATATAAATAACATCTTTTTATCACATTCATTGATTAAATTATTGTTTTTTTCCTCAAAAATAATTTTTTGTTGACCCCTGTATTTCACAAAACCATATTACCATGAACATTAATACTAGGTACATGCATAACATTGTCAATTTCCATTTTCAGTATTACTCCACATTTCCATCCCCCAGTCCATAGTCCTCTTTCATCATATACTTTTGTAGTGTCCATTACTTCTCTACATATAGTTAACAAATGTTCTTTTGGTTCTTTTCTTTCAACTTCAGTTCTAAACTGGATCATTATTCTTTTTTTTTGTTTGTTTGTTTGCCTGTAAAAAGCTTGGACGACATATTCTGACCATGGATAAATATTTTTCTTTTGTTCATATGCACCCAAAAAATTTTCATGGCCTGCCCAGTCTCAAATATCAAGTCACATAAAGTCTCTTTATTAATTAAAATGAAAGCTCTTACCTCTTTTGCTTTGACACCCAGAGGGGCTATGAAAGAATCCCAAAACATTATACCTGCCTAAACTTTCTTCTTTTTTACAGCTCACAGTAAATGTATACTTTTTTTGTTTCTTTTATTTCTTCTTTGTTCCTTCTCCCACAGTTTGTGCATACGTTTTTGTCTCTTGAACTTTTTCTGGCACAGTCTCTTCTCCTTTTCGTCTTCTTCTATTTTCTCCATGAAATTGCTGCTCCACATTCTGGTTCACTTTGGTTTACCATTTCTTTCAAATAATCATCCCGCAATCCTCCCGATTGGAGGGTTGTAATTATGCATTTCTCAGAAGTAACTGTCTCTCCTTGAAACAATCTCCTCTGAAAGTTTTCCTCTGAATCCATCTCTGTTACAGCTACAATCTCCTTTTCTTCCAATATCACCGTTTCTTCGGCACCCACAGCATCAGAAAAAAGTTTCTGGTAGCGATTCTACCATTTCAGCTACATTTTATCAACCTTCACTTCATTTCAAAGCTGAATCAGCCATATCTTCTTCTGGTTCCTCCTGACTGCCTCCATGCCTGGACAGGAAACAGGAAGTCAGGATGTGTTAACACAAAAATCATTCCCCAACTACCAAGAGTAGGGGAAGATTCCTGGTGCCCTGGCCAAATTTACACTAGTCAGTATGAATAGAGACAGCATCAGGATTCCACTGAAGAGGCTGCTAACCTAGTGGGACTAACCCAGTCAACAGTGCATAAATAAATAAACTAAACAATATTCTGCCATTCTGCAGATATCTGATAACTTGGCCACTTGTCATTTAAACTGCCTTATTTTTTTTATTTGGCCAAAGCTTAAGTACATGTCTGTGTCCATTTTGTTCCAAATAATAATGTATGGTAGCTTTATTTGACGAGTATAAAATATTTCAAGCATGGGCATCAATACCCTTCTAGCTTGCCAGTACAACAGAATGAACAGTTTAATTCCCAGTTAATTTGTTTAAAAAGAAAGGAAAACTTTTCAAATGTGGCTATGTTTCCAAGGCTTGAAACATCCCAAAGACTAGGCCCACTGTCCAATGGCTTAGAATCAGGAAGACCTGCGGTGGCCAGCCCAATGCTTCCCTTCAATCAAATGTGAGACACAAAATGACTGGCTGGGAATTAAAGGCTTGGGGCTATATAGCCAGCCAGCCAGCCACTACTAAATATAAAGAATGTGCCTGGTGGAGGCATTGGGGTATGTTTTTAGGTGAGCCTTTTGCTACTCTGGGTTTTTCTTTTTTTCACAGACAGCAAGAACTAGAGCATTAATTAAACTAAAATGTTACTCCACTGGTGAGTTTATACTTCAGCCTTCCTAAATTAAATCTCTTTTAAGTATCAAGTTTGTTAAGAATTCTCACATTTGTTTTGGTTCAACAACCAAGTCAATTGTTTTACTAATTACTAAATTTATCTCGAAGACCCATTGTAAAATGTTTGAGGAAAGTATCTGACATAATATGAAGTTATGTACCTACCATAACGTTCCATGTTAGTTGTCTTCTTTTCGCCTTCTTTCTTGCTGGATGGGTTCGGAGCCGATCCTCGGCTCTGACTCGGCCTTCTACTAAAGCTCGAGAGCTATTTACCGGCTTGAGGCCTCCCCATATCCCACAATGCTAGGTGTCAGATACCCAGATCTCGTTTGGCAGAGCTAACACCATCAAAAAACAATTTTTTTTTTTTTGGAGACACCTGTCCAAACTAAAAGGATTACCTACAGTGCTAAAGGCAGATGAGGATGTAACCTAGAAAAAGGTCAACTAGAGGAAGAAGGCCTCAAAAGGGATTCTTCTTGGTCTGTCCAGGCTAGGGGGATGCAGAGTGGGACGCAAGAAAGAAGGCGAGAAGAAGACAACTAACATGGAAAGTTATGGTTAACATAACTTCGTAATGTTAAGTTGCCTATTTCGCCTTCATTCTTGCTGGATGGGACAGCGTCCCTAGCACCTTAGTCCTGGGTGGCTCATCGGAACAGACTCTTGAGCACAGTGGAACCAAAATCAGCTCGACTCCTGGAGGCCATATCCAACTTATAATGTGAAATGAAGGTATGAGGAGTGGCCCATGTGGCTGCAGCACAAATAGATTCCATTGGTAGTCTTGCTTGAAAAGCTACCGACATAGCTAATGCTCTGGTGGAATGAGCTTTTGGTTTTGTGGGGAGTTCCTTATGTCTGAGTTGATAAATCAAAGTAATAATAGAGGCCAACCACCTGGATTAAGTTACTTTAGAAACTGGCAGGCCCTGCTTGCCCTCAGCATAGGATAGGAATAGTTGGTCTGATTTTCTTGTTTGTTTAGTCCTATCCAAATAAAAATGTAATTGCCTGTGAACGCCCAATTGGTGCAACTTTTGTTCAGCTCTGTTTGAATAGTTAGGAAAAAAGACAGGAAGATCAATAGCCTGATTCAGGTTTGTCTCAGAAGGTATTTTGGGTAGAAAGGAAGGATTAGTCCTGAGTGAAACTCTATGGAAAACAAGATAAGGAGGACGAATACAGAGGGCTTGAAGTTCTGACACTCTTCTAGCTGAGGTGATGGCTACTAAGAAGAGAGTCTTCCAGGAGAGTAATTTTAAGGAACAGGAGGCCGCAGGTTCAAAAGGAGGTAGAATCAAGGAAGTTAATACCAGGTTTAAATCCCACGGAGGCGGGGGATCTTTAACCGGGGGCCTAAGTAAAATAGTCCCTTTAAGAAAGGCTTTACAAAGTTTGTGGGACATGATGCTGGTTTCTGACAGGCCAGAATGGAAATTAGCGATAGCAGCCAACTGGACCCTAATGGTGGCAGATGAGGAACCTGCTCGAAAAAGTTCTGCCAAAAAATCTAGAACGTGATGGACAGGGGCAGTATAGGGATCTATATTTCTAGCCTCCGCCCAGAAAGAAAAACGTTTCCACTTACTAGCATAAGTCTTCATGGTAGTAGATTTGTGCGAAGAAAGGATGATTTCACGCACTGGCTGAGAAATATGTGGAAGCCTGGCTAAGGTTGGAAGTGGAGCAACCAAGCTGTGAGGTTGAGAGACTGAAGGGATTGGTGCAGCCCGCTCGACTGACGGACCAAGAGGTCTGGCACTGGGTCCAGATTCCAAGGCTGCTCCAGCAGGTGACGATGCAGGAATGGGAACCAAATTTGTCGAGGCCAATAAGAGGCAATGAGGATCATCCTGGATCCCAATGCGGTTGCTTTCTGAATTAGTTTTGGAATTAAGTAAAAGGTGGGAATGCATACAGAAGACGCCGGGGCCAATTGTGAACTAGAGCATCTCTGGAGGAGTGGCCGGGGAGGGGGAAGAGAGTGAAGTCGTCGCACTTACTGTTGAGAGGGGTTGCAAAAAGGTTGCAGCAAGGCTGACCCCATCTGCGGAAAATTTTGTTCGCTACTGACTGATTGAGAGACCACTCGTGAGGCATGAGAATAGCTCTGCTTAGCCTGTCCGCTATGACGTTGGACTTCCCGGGGATGTTCATTGCTATCAGAAACCGTTGAGAGGAGATCGCCCACTGCCAGAGTCTGAGTGCTTCTCGACATAAGGGATAGGACCTGGTTCCGCCCTGCTTGTTGATGTACCACACTACAGACATATTGTCTGTCTGAATTGCAATAGTCCCGGTGGGTAGAGAGTTCTGAAGAGCTTGAAACGCAAAAAGTATCGCTCTCATCTCCAAGATGTTTATGTGCAGGTGGTACTCTAGAGGTTGCCAAGTGCCCTGGACAGTCCTGCCCTGAAAATGCCCCCCCACCCGATCAGGGAGGCATCTGTTGTCACCGTGGCAACAGGAGGAGGAAGAACAAATGGTCTGCCTTGAAGTACTTGAGAGGAGACCATCCAGCAAAAAAGGTGGTCTTTGCACGATTGGGTGATTACTATGTTGTGAGACATCGGAAGCTGCTGAAACGACCATTGGGTAAAAAGCATCCATTGAAGGATCCGCATGTGAAAACGAGCCAGGGGAAGTAATGTGATTGCTGCTGCCATGAGACCCAAGGTTTTCAGTACAAATCTGGCCTGAATTCTCTTGCACTGTAGTAAGGTCTGGACATGTTGGCGAATGTTTAATACTCTTTCTAAGGGAAGTTTTGCCGACAGCTCTTTTGTATTTAATCTTGCGCCTGTAAAGGTTATAGATTGACAAGGCCAAGGCGACAATGCAGACTTTTCGAAGTTTATAGAGATACCTAGCTCAGAGCAAGTTTTAATGGTATAATCCCTGGCTCGCAGTAGCTGATGTCTGGTGGAAGCAGTTAGGAGCCAGTCATCTAGATAAGGAAACACCTGGAATCCTCACCATCTCAGGTGAGCCGTAACCACTGCCATGCATTTGGTGAATACCCTGGGGGCTGTAGTGAGACCAAAGGGCAGAGCTCTGAATTGATAGTGACTGGCTCCCAGCCGGAAGTGGAGAAACCTTCTGGAGCACCTGTCCATTTTGATATGGTAGTACGCATCCTGAAGGTCTATGGAGCACATCCAATTGTCCTGACCCAAAAAGGGTAGAATGGACTGAAGCGTGACCATCCGGAACTTCGTTCTTTGAACAGATTTGTTTAACCTGCTGAGATCCAAAATGGGTCTCCAGTCCCCTGTCTTTTTCGGTACCAAAAAGAACTTGGAGTACATCCCGGATCCTTGCTGGTCTGCTGGGACTGGCTGGATGGCCCTTTTTTTTTAGCAGTTTTGAAATTTCTAGTACTGCTTGTTCCCTCAGACCGGGTGGAACATCTGGAAGGGACCTGTTTGTTTGTGTAGGGGTGTGGACCCATTTGTCTTGTGTGAGGATTCGCCAGGCTTCTGGGTACAGTGACAATCTTCCCCCGACAGCCTCCGCAGGTGGACAGTTGGGCAGCCCCTCACGGGTGCTGAAAGGGTTTGTCAGAGAAGGATTCTCTGCTACTCTGATTTTGTGGACCCCCTCTGCCCCTTGGGTGGTGTCTATTACTGTTTCCTCCTCTGCCCCTGGAGGGAAACTCGCCACGTGTGTCAGGCACGACTCCCTGGAGTTTCTGAAACCACATTTTTCCACTCTTCTGACCTTTAGGTTATGGTCTAGAGGGAGTAGAAAAACAGACTCCTACGGCAGAGAGAGTCTTGCCTTCCTGCTCACACCTGGTAAGGGTATCCTTCACCTGTGGTCCAAACAAAGCCGAACCATCGAAGGTGGTATTGGTGAAGGATGCCTTAAAGGTGTCAGCAAAGTTACATAACCGCATCCAGGCATGTCTCCTCAAAGCCACGCCTGTACCTGCGGCCCTACTCGCCCCATCAGCTGCATTAGAAATGAGCCGCATGGAGGAGTTGACTACAGAGTTAAGGGTCGCCAGCTGGGAGTTAATCTTATCCTGAGACCCCGCAGCTGATGGATCCTGAAGGGTATCACCCAGTTCCTTGAGAAGATCCCTTTGAAGGCGGGTGAAATGGCACAGATAATTCAGCAACCGCATGGAAAAGGTCACTGAAGAAAACATCCACTTCCCGTACCTGTCCATTGTCCTAGATTCTTTATTAGGTGGGTGGACAGGTACTGAAGGGTCAGTCAACACATTCTTAGTGGCTGCTGCCACCACCATGGCATCAACAGGGACCCCTTTTGTCAGAAATTGTTTGTCAGAAGGGGGGATGATGAACTTAGTGGGCCTGCGAGGGATTGGTTCCACTGTGTCCGGGGCTGTCCACTCCTTCTGAGCTACCACTTCCATGAGCGGGTCGAAAGGTGGAGACACCCAGGAGGTGGAAGGGCGAGAACCAAACGCGTCCAGGTACACAGACTTGTCCTTGGAAGGGTTAAGGGCAGTCCAGTTCCCCCTCTTCCTAAGGATCTCAAGGATGTCTGAAAAGGAGACATCCTCAGAGGGGGACCTTGGGGACCCTTCTGAATCCTCCAAGTCGGTATCAGACGTGACTGACTCGGGGGAGTCAACATGTTTCCTCTTACATTTTGTCTTCCGAGGGGGCTCCTCTGAATGGTCAGGGGAGGCCTCGGAAGAGGAAGATATGCCCAATGGGGTGACCTAGAGTGCCTGTTCTCCACGCTTGGGGTCAGGAGGGTGGACAGAGACCAATGCAGGCACCATGGGGGAGGAGCCGAAGGGGTCAATTGTGGAGCCAACACAGGAGTCAGCACACTCCTTATGACCTCGAAGGCGCCCCTATCAGGCAGAGAAGAGGGCCCCCGCTCCAAAGAGACGTGAACCCCTCTCGGCACCGAGAAGGACGGCTCCGAGGCCAATGTCGGGGCCGAGCTCACCTGCACCGAGGCCCCGAGAGGGAGAACAGGGTCGGACAAGGGTCCGATGCCACTCGCCCTCTCGGAGCCGACAAGGGAGTCTCAGCGCCCGGATTCCTCCAAGGATGGAACCAACAAAGAGATCAGAGCCGACGAGGGAGCTGAAAGGTGTGGTATTGTCTCCAACGTACCTACAATTCGAGCCCCAATGAGCTCCGGCTCTGAACACAGTGGAAGAGTCGGAGGAGGAACTGCAGAAGACACAGGGGTAGCCACAGTCTGTTGAGAAGGGCTGGTCAAAATTTTGGCCAGGGCCTGTGACTTTAGGAGCCTACTGACCACCCTCTCCAAGTCATGATCGGATAGCCTGGAAGATCAAGAGGAGTGGGACCTATGGCTTCGCTCCGACTGAAGCAATGGAGACCTCGGAGCCAAACGGACTGACTCTATATATGGGGACCTTGAGCGTTTTCGGCTCAGAGAAGGTTCCGACACTAAGGTCGGTGCAGACTGAGGTCTCGAGACATCGGTTCCAGCCGGAACCGATGAGGAGGCAGGAGCTCCGCTTGGCGATGGCTCCGAACAGGGAGCCGATGGTTTGGCGGGCTTTAAGGATTTTCCCGATGGAGGCTTAGCTGGGGATCCATCTGGCTTAAGTAAGCCTCTCAAAATGAGCTTGTTCCTATGCTCCTGCAGGACTCTTGGGCTGAAGGCGTGGCAGACTGAGCAAGAGTCCTGCGGGTGTAGGGGACCCAAGCAATAAACACAAGAAGTGTGACCGTCTGTCAGAGACATCTTCTGACAGCACGAGTCACACTTCTTGAAACCTGAAACTTTGGTATATTTAGACATATTAAAAAATGGGATACCAAAGGGAAAAAAGTAACTAGTGCTTAAACACAACACACACACACGCACTAGATAACTAACTATAAGACTATAGCCACACAACTACCTTACTACTAACAAATATATATATATATATATATATATATATATATATATATATATATATATATAAAACAATACAAGAAAAACACAAATTGTCTAACAAGGCCTAACACTACCCTAAAGGGGGGGGGGGGACTCTCTAACAACAAAAAATGAGTTTCTGAGTGGGATATCAAAAAAGGATACAATCTAATTAAAACTAGGAGGGAAGAATTTCTAAATACAAGACAGTATATGAAAAAAATTAAAGGTAATAACAGAAGAAAAGCTTTATACGACCTGGATCCAGTAAAATCACAACCTCGTAGCTGAAGCGGCAAACGAGATCTGGGTATCTGACGCCTAGCATTGTGGGATATGGGGAGGCCTCGAGCCGGTAAATAGCTCTCGAGCTTTAGTAGAAGGCTGAGTCGGAGCCGAGGATCGGCTCCGAACCCATCCAGCAAGAATGAAGGCGAGATAGACAACTTAACATCAATCATTAGTTTTTGCAGTCTGGTAAGTCAATAACAAGCACTGGACCAAGGAGCATAGTTGGCCTTAGGCATAGGCCAATTACGTGTCCGTCTAGGGTGCCGCTCTAGCAGGGGCACTTTTCCAGTAATTTGGAAGGTGTAGATAGACCAGGTTGGAGACACAGGGTGGTGTTGGGGGATGCTATGGAGACCTTTTGCCTAGGGCACCAGTTGACCAAAGGCCGGTCCTGCCAAGGGGGCTGACAATCCATTATGGATCTCACACCTTTACATTATGAATTAGGGCAAAGGGAAAAGGGTCCTAATTAGGGTCAGTTTTTAATCAGTGGTACTATTAAGAGAGAAAGAGGATGCGAATTAACACACACTTTCAGAACTAAATGAAGTCTGTTACTATAAGTATCACTATTTACCGACTGTAATCCACAACCTCTCCTCAAACTATAAAATAAAAATATGCCATTTACATGAAAAAGGAAGTTTTTGAGAGTAAATTAGGAGAAAGTTGAAATATAAGTGACAGCCTCGACTCAGACTGCAGCACTAACCACAACTATTTACAAAAGGCGTGCCATTAGAAACAACAGAACGTTATTATTATTATTATTATTATTATGCTCTTAAAAACTTAAAGACAGGAGGATCATACCTCTCAAGTGTACCTCATTACGAGGAATGTACCTCATTTGGGATCTTAAAAAGTTCATGTTCCTTAAAGTTCCACATCGGAAGGCTCTGTCACATACTCATTATTAGGAAGCATGTCTTTGGGATGTGGGAGGAAACCGAACACCGGAGGGAAACCCAACGGACTAGGAATTTTTTAACTGATATTCATGGTAAATAGAAAAGAATCATATTAATTCATTAAAATATCTTTTGTATGAGTAAAACCAGCATATTTTAATTATTGTATGATCTTCCAGGCTGAAGTTGTTAGTATGTGTTCCACATTTTGTCCATTTGTTCCACATTATAAGGGCTAGTGTTCCTCATTTCAGAGATGGAAGGTTGACAGCTATGCACAGGATACTTTACTACTTTCCAGTTGTTTCAGCCTTTCAATGCATTTTACGTTCTTTTTAAAAAAATCAATATTCAAGCCAAGGCATTCGAATACAGTTTCAACCATTTCTTCTAGAAGAGCTCTCCCAGAGAACACAAACACATAACGATTTTCAACGGTTATTTACCCATCTACTCCAACCCTCCTCCTAATCTCATAAATTACCTCTCTTAACCTCTTTTTTTTTATAGCTACGCGACCGTGCTCTCGCGGCCACAAACATTTCGCCCCGTAGCCGCTGTCTCTAGACAGCAGAAACTAGCGCTGTTGACCATAATCCAGTAGAGAGGATTTTTGGTATGAAGTGGCGCAGGCGCTGTATTCTAGTAACTGTATCATCTACACTTCCGCGCTGCAACCGGCCTGAATTGTCATATTGGATTATCGCTTGTATCATATGTAGTGGAAGGTTGGTTCAGTAGATTCACCGTGAAGTTGAACTAAAACGCTAGAAACGATGCTGTGACACGGTTTCAAATGCTTCGTAGGAGTAACCGGCAAGATGTCAGATCACTAAGGGACAGCTGCGGCGTACTAGAGTGGTGAGAAACGACCAGGAAGCAGACGGGAGGACCAAAACACGCCATTTGGTAATTAGAAGGGGATGATATTGGTAATTTGAAACACACAGTGATCGATATGTATTGCAAGCGTACTAAGTATAGCTGCCAGGAACAAGTTTGGCTTGCATGACAGTTTCTTTGTATTGGGTAGTTGATCACATGGAACGAAGATTCCAGTATTAGGGTCTGTTGCACAACCAGTGCAGCTGTCAAAGAACCAGTAATCATTAGTTCATCTGCAAAGCTTTACTAAGGAGATTGACATTTTGTATGACTTCGTTTTTTCTTTTGAGTTTTTTGTTAGGAAAGTCCAAGATTAAAATACTTAATAATGGTTTATCAGATTGTTGTATAAAAGCATTGCTAGTAACTCGTTATTAAATTAAACTGACCTAAGTTTAAATTAAGAGTACCACCCTTGGCATTTCAAATTCATCCAGTGGTTAGAAGAAGCTGTGGACTGGGCAAACATGAGTGCCACACGTCTTAAATTTACCACTGCCACCTACATATAATCAGATTAAGTAGCCGTTTTTTTTTTTTTAGAAGGAATTGACTCTGGAGTGATGTCCAAGAGTTTTCTAGAAGTTGTGGTTGTAGCTTTAATATTTGCAACTGATGAAGATTCAGACAATATTGTGCAGGTACGTGAGTGTACTTGTGCATGCTGTTGTTCAGATATACTTCACAGTTACTGACTGTATTACAAAACAGAAAAATGCCATCTTATTCTGTTGTAAAACATACTGTTATCTAGTTTATATTCTAAATAGACATTCTTTGTAAAACACACAGATATAGCAAGCAGAAAAATGCATTTTACTTTTATAGCATTATTTTCATTACATTTTATTACTTTGTCAGAAAAGAAGATGAAGCCTTTCTAGGTGTCCTTACAGACAGTTTTCAACAGTGTTTCTCTTTTTAATCAATGCATATTATCTCTTCCAGTCCAGTTTAACCCTCCTTAACTATCCTCTGCAGCATAGCAGAACTACATAAGGAATTGAAAGAATCAGACACTTAAATTTCCAAGAATAGGTCACCATTTCTGTAAATAAATATTGATTAATATTCCTTCTTTAAAGTATTCCCCTGTTGTTTGACAGCCATGCCCCCATCTTCTTCATATATTTTTTATCTGCATTTTGAGAGATGCATGTGATATTTAGTTGTTTTTAGAAGTAGTATTGTTTGTGAAGATATGTCTTAATTAATTTTTAAGGTGAAATATATATAAGCATTGCCTGTGATAAACCATGTATATCATCCTTTAGTCCTTATATTGTACCACCATGTAACCTATACTATTTTTTTATTTTGCCTTGCTGTCAGGTTGGAGAGAGAGGGAGGGAATGTATTCCTATCTTCCTTTTTAAAACTCTAAAAACCTAAGGTGTGTTTCAAGGGGGGCAGAAAATGCAACACATGAAAATTGTACTGTATTTCTTCGATATTTTTCTGCTGGTTGCTTGAGAGTGCCACTTGCTTGAGTTCCAGTTAATTGAGAGTTTACTGTATGTAACTATAAAATTTTGTCATAAATGAAAATTGATTGTTTCAGATTTATAATGCACAAAGAACAACTTAAGTCTGAGAGAATTATTTTCTGAAATAATAAAAACAACATAACTTTGTTTAAAATTATTTTTTTTCCACTTTTCTTCAGAGTACTGCTCTTCTTTTCAGTTAAATCAAATGAATGTCACAGTTTCTACAGCATCTTGTTACAAAATATTGCTTTGTCTATCAAGCAGTTTCCACTTATACTAATTGTTAATGCAAAAAGCATTACATTTTAATTGTAGCTTATTCAATAAACATTTTTCATCCACAGAAAAAAAAATAACTAAGAAAAAATTGCAACAAAACAGAAAAACATATTTGAATGTGACAGTTAATAGTTAATATTTTTGCATATTCAAATATTATTCACACATCTTGAAACGTGTAATAGCTTTGAATAATACTGACAGTTAAAGTTAGTTATACCAGAAGATGTACTGCAGTTTTTAAATACTTATTTACTGCCATCCTAAACAATGTTCCAGATTCACATGCTTAAAACCAAGAAGGTAGTGAGTTCATATATTCATAGCTTATTACTAAGCGAGGGGACAAGGCAACCATTGAGAAGCCTAGCCATTGCACTCCATCAAACCTGTGAATAAATTAGGTGCCTTTCTCAGAGAGAGACATATTACATATCCCTGGGGTGTATAGCTGAATATCCGTTCAATGATCAAAACTGTCTCTTTTTTTAAAAGTGGTTATTATACTGCTTTGCTTAAATTGCAAGGTAAGTATACCCTGAGATACAAATTTTACATGATGGAGACATGGTGTTCAGGGAGGACTTTTCAGAGATTTTGTGACTCATTTTTTGAACCACTAAAAGCTCGTTCACCAGCTTAGCATCACAAGCATCTTGGACATGTACTAGAAACTCTTTCAGATAGGCAGGGTGTATAAAGTATAGGGCTGAATATGTGAGAAATGAGATCTTAATTAATGACTTTGCCATCATTGGTAGCCACTGCAGCAAATGTTTCCACTCAGAATACTGTCAAATTCTGTGTATATTGGAGGCAATCAAGTCTGCCATCATGAAGTCTAAGCAGAGAGTATTAACATAATCCAATCAAGGTGAGACCAATGCATAAGTAGCAATTGCCAAATAATTGTAAGGAATCAAACGTTTGATCTGGAAGTACTCCAGTGGTGGTGGTAAGAAAGCTTGACAGTCATTACCTAGCTCTTCAAAGACAGTATATTGTCAAGAAGCACCTCTAGATTCTTCACTTAGTTCACAATCTCCAGCTTGTTTCTCTCTATAAAAATAGAGACTCACATGATAATATGCATAATCATAGCATCCGTCTTGGCCAGCTTGAGCAGATGGCTCTAGTTTATCCATTGAAGAGTGCAAGCTGTTCTCTACGGATGGTGGTCTTTAAGAACATTGGAATAAATATTGAAAATATGTAAAACTGACTAAAGCAAATGACAGATAATAAAATGTACTTTTCAGCAAACATGATGGTCTGGCTGAAGAATAGATAGAATTACAGGTCTTCACAAAAGGTGATAGATCTTTGCAAAAATTATGGCTAAAGGCTGTTTCATTTTAGAGCACTGATATTGTCAGCTCAGTATCTTTGATTTAGTTAATTTTATTTGGTAGAATATCAAACACTGACATCTAAAATAATAATCGCTGCTTGTTAATTTGACAGTAAATTGATAATTAAATTGATCCAGTTTATTATCTTTAAAGCCATAGTTAAAATGCAGTGTTGTACTATGGCTGTTATAATAACCTCAGAAGTGCACTGTTCAGTACAGATGATTACTTGTATCACCATTCATCTGAAACAAGTCAGTGCTGAACCTAGAATTACCAAACTGAACAGCTAATTATACATTCATATTGAATGTACCTTGTGATATAAAACATCTCATATACTTTTATGGCATTGTTCTGGCTACCCAGTTTGCCCCAGTGTATAGTTTGACTATACTGATCCCTGTAGCCATTACTTTAAGGATATCTGACTTTGTTAGATTCTGTGTTTTATAGTGAGTTTATATATACAGTCTGAGCTCTTTCACTGTTTAAGAATGCTGTCCTGTTGATTGACTGGATCAGTAGGTCATCAAACTGCAAGACATATCTGGAACTAGTTAAGCAGACTGATGCATGCAGATACACCACCTGTGCTTCTGTCTTCATACTGACATGATTCAGGCTACTGAGAGATTAACTTGTGACATCTCTCAGATACACCACCCTGAACACACAAACCATATTCACATCAGCTTTCACATACTCTGAGCAGTCAGGCTTTGATTTTAACACTTTTTTTCATAATTTGTAGCTTTTTTGTTACATACTTTTCAAGTCACTGTGCTAATTGCATACACAAACTACCATGAAAAGTTGAAGTCTAATCCACATGACAGGATACTAGACCAAGTCAGACCCAGTGACCTAATGGATAAGAATTTGGCCTTCTAAGCCAGGGATTATGTGTTCGAGTCCCATCTGGGGTGATACAATCATGATGCATGTATCTGGGGTGATACAGTCATGATGCATGTAGAAAGAGCAACTTTTACAGAGACAAGAGCTTTCTCATTTAACTGAACAAGAAACTAAGAGGTCTAATAAGGCCCTACAAGGCCAGTTATGAGGCCAGAATAGTTTGTCAGGCAATGGACAGCTAAAAGATCTCCTTTAGCTGTGTCAGGAACCTTAAAGGTAGCGCACAGTAGAATGCAGAATTGGTGGTGGATGGCACAAACTTTACTGACCAGGGTGACATTTTAAATCTTCTACCTGATAAGTTTACCTCTAGTAACTTCAACCCACTCCGCCCCCCCACTCACTGTGAAATCCCTTCTAGCATATCCCCCCAGCTATCAACAGGGAGCAGGTCCTGGTGGTGCTCACTGAGCCCAAAAACACTGCTTCAGTGGGCCCTAACAATATCCCTGGTTGTCTCCTAACTAGCCTCAGACATGACCTAACAGGACCACTGGAGGCACTTACATCAACTACACCCTCAAAACAGGTTACCTACCAAGTGAATGGTGGGCTGCACTGGTTATCCGTCTCCATAAGGGTTGACCATCAACTGACCCTGGGAACTACAGACCCATCAATCTGACAAGTCTAATATGCAAAGCCATGGAATGAATTATCATTGAATGATTAACAAGAACAATGGCGACCTACAGACATAGGATATGTCACAGTTTGGCTTCAAGTGAAGGTCTTGCCTACTCAGTCTGATAGACTTCTTGTAGAGGGTCATCAAGGTTAGGGATGAGAGAAAAATGACACACACCACCTGGCCAAAGTGTTTGATAAAATACCCCACTCGGGTATTGTTGACAAGTTCTCCGGATTAGGCATAAATCCCTACATAACTCACTAGATTGCTGGCATGCTCACAGATATGACCCAAAAAGTCAGGATTGGTGAAACCACTTCCACCAGGAGACCAGTCACCAGCTGAGTACCCCCAGGGCTATGTGTTGGGCCTTCTTCTGTTTGGCATCTACTTCTCAGAAGTCAAGGCTAATGTTGAAAACATCTGGCTCACCAAGTTCGCAGATGACTATATGTCCCTGCCATGATACCAAAATCTTACAGGAGGGTCTGACACACAAAATGATTGATGTCAGAGCCGCAGATTAAAACTCAACATGAAGAAATGCATTATAGTCCCGTTTGGGAAGTCATCCACCCAAGCTAATTACTTTTGTACTTACATAAGTAGACAGCAGTTTGGCTTTCGACCAACACGTAGCCAAGATAGTGAGAAAATCGTTCTATGCTGCCCAACTCATAAGCAAGGGTATGGCATCCAGGTCCAAGGAAGTTGTAGTACCACTCTACTCGGCTGTTGTCAGACCAATCATTGAATACAGTGCCCCCTTTGGCATGCACTGAACCGGACACCTGCAACAGTTGGAATACCCTCAAAGGTTTCTCACTAGGAGAATCCAGAGTATGAATATTCTGATCTCCTTAAGGCCCTGTCTCTTTACTTGGTCTCCTACGGGTTATTGAGAGTTGATCTTTGCCTGGCATATAAAGTATCCTCAGACTTCAGCTCTGATGGACCTCTTGCACATCTGCAAAACAAGCAGCACTATTAACGCTAGATTCAAGGACTTGAATCTTGCCTGTGACATAAATGAAACATGCTGGAGAGATTGATCTGTGTCTCAAAAGATCCCCACACTATAGGACAGGCTCCCCATCCACATGAAGTGGAGTTCATCCCTGACCCATTTCAAGTGAAATCTTGATCATTGGGTGGAAAGTCATAAATTCACCTCCGTCCAAAGTACACAAGGACAAAACTGGTTTTGGTTGCATGGCTAGGCTTATAAAGACCCCGATGGTCAATAGGTTCATAGGTTTATACTAGGTTATATATAAACATACATCTGCTTAAACTGCAGTCAACCTTTCCATTACAGTTGTATTATTATTATTTTTTTTTATTACGGTTTTTATTATTATGATTATTATTATTTATTATTATTTGCATAGGAACAACCCCCTATCTGTCATCTTCCCTTCCCTTACTTATGTAGACTAACTCTACAGTTGCACAACGTCTGGCAGAAGAGGATTGTTAACTTCACAGTAAAGATGAAGAAACTGCTTACAGCTGTTCTGTAAAAGTAGAGCCCGTACACGTAAATACATTCCTGAGGTTGTGATTTTTGGGAAGGTGGGGTTATGTATATGTGATTAGTTCTTTTTAGAGGTTCATAGGTAATGACTAAACATACATTCTAGGAGACCACTAAGGAGTCTAGCCTAATTTCTCAACTACCCTAGAGGAATGTGTGGTTAAGTGATTTGGTCATTCAGATAGTTGATACATGGTGGATGAGAGACTTGAACCCTGGATTGCAGGAAACTGCTCACAGTCTTAATTCTGTACAAAAAAATGTGTGTATATGTGCATGTATATACACACCTGTCAACTTCTTTGCTCAAGAGTTCTGGACATTGGGGTGTCAAAGGCCTAAAATCAAGGGGCATATTTTAAAATATTACTCTAATTCAGTTAAAAAGTTAATAGAGCCAACATGTTTTGCATCAACATTCATTTTCAGAACAATAAGAACTATGAACATGTAATATCTGACATTACCGACTAGCTGTAATTGTCAGTGATTTTACCATACAGATGAAGTTTACACAGAACAAGGTTCCCACGTTTCTTTTGTGAAAGGTGTTCACCCTAGTGATTTAAAACCTAGTGATTTAAAGCATTAATAGAACTGAATCTTTTTGCAGCTTGTATTATGAAAGGTTTTACTGTCTTGCTGTTTTTAGTCCATCATGTCTGTTTAGTCCTTTATTTTATTGTCTATCAGCTGCAGCATCAGGTGGGAAAAGGAGGCTTTGCTAGGACAGATGACAGAATGGATCTGGATATGCCAAGATCTTTCTGTGTCTAAGTCGGCCACTGGGGCAGCTGCTACCATGCAGCTTAAAAGCACTGAACAGCAGCTTGCAGTAGCCCATATTAAAAAGAGCATCATGTGCCTAAGAAATAATTTCGAGGCATGTATTTCTGTTTGTATTAAGCAGACTTCACTGTATCTCCCAGGCAGCTGAGCTGTCTTAGATTTTTTTTCATGGTTCTCTCTGTTTTTTTTCTTCACAAATTTTGTTTGTCAGTAGTTAGACAAGAAAACGTGAATGTAGGCAATATACGCAAAGTTGTCATATTTGAAAGCTTTTGAAGTTGTTTCCATCTAATATTGCTGACTTTTAAGACAGTGGTAAATTTAATTCACTAAGAAGTGGTTCCACATGATCACAAAATGACTTGTAGAACGAAGTTGATCCATTTTGCTTCTTTCCTTTGTAGTTAAAGCATTGCTGCCATAGTAAATCAAAATTCACTTGTTCGGTCTTCTCTGCAGTATAATTGTCCCTTACTGAAAGGATTTTGCATGTAAATGGGAGTCTTCTATCTCAAGTGGTAGAGGTAAATATCAACAATTGCAGAGAGTAGGTTTGGAGTATCTGTAGTGTCTTAATAGGAGAACCAAGTCTGTGGTCTGACATTTTGTTATTTCTTCTCCAGGTAGAGAAAATAAATAGACTGAATAGCCCTAGCCATGTTTATCCTTCATAATTTTCATTAGTGAAGTTAATTTCAGAGTCTGACCGCAAGCATCCCTATGTGGAATTAATATATGGACAGCTGGACTCCTTGCATTTATTGGAATGTGTGCCATTTCAGAATTGTGTTTTAGACTTGTGAATCCATGATGGTCTGTTTATTCCAGTAAGTGACTTCAGCAGTGATTTGATTATTGCATTGATCCTAGTCCACATTTCACCTGCTTGTATACCAGATCTCTAGCACAGAGTAATGGGTGTGACTAATCAGATGGCATGGCATACATCTGAATTAGCTTCTCATTAAGTCATGTTGTCTTCACACAGTGTCTTCCCATAGAGCTGAAGGGTAGATCAGGTGCTGAGAGAGAGAGAGAGAGAGAGAGAGAGAGTGTGTGTGTGTGTGTGTGTGTGTGTGTGTGTGTGTGTGTGTGTGTGTGTGTGTGTGTGTGTGTGCGCGTGCGCACCTGTCTTAGTATTCAACAGGGTCATCCCTCCTGCACAGTGGGTATAACCTGAGGGCTATTTTGGAGAGATTCAGTAGGGCTATTAAAATAATTCCACTTTAATGACTGGCAAGAAAAGAGTCATTATGTCCATC